>NC_140297.1:110649561-110828300 GCF_964211825.1 Aythya ferina
AAGATTAAAGAAGATGAATGAAATATTAAAGAACAAACTGCTGAAGGGTACAACACCAAGCACTTACTGTCTAAAGAAAGAAGCAGAGATTTGACCTTATCGAGCCAACACCACTAACACTTTGCACAGGCACAGACTTCCCAGGGAGGTCAAGGGGTTGCAGCTCTCACATTAGTGAAGGAGCATGTTTCATGTCTATGATGGGCTGCGGAAGGGAAGGGAAAGGGCAGACACAAGCCCTGAACCACTCCTGTTTTCATCCACCACCACAGCAAGAGCTATTTTCTGCTACTTCCCAAGGACCTTATTTTCTTACACATCCTTATACTTTCTGTTGAATAAGCAGCTTCCTGCAGCTGCCACAAACTTCTTTAGAGAGGCTGGGAAACCAGCAGCTCCAGTTATTAATGTTATTCAGTTTTCCAATCCTTTTTCCTTTTTTTTTTTTTTTTTCCTTAAAACTATGCAGGCAACATTATTAGATTTGGGGGTCAAAGCATTCTTCATAAGGACACCAAATACCATGCAAGATTTATGTGGAGCTTCGGTAACAATAGCAGAAAGAAATTAAGGAGCCAGCCTTTGTCCAGAGCAGCAAGCAGCCTCTGCCCTCAGCTGCCAGCAGGGACCAAGCGCAGCTTCTCCCTGGCATTCATTCACCGGGGGACTCCAGATGATGCTCCCCGTTCCTGCTGCCTGTGATGGCTCCCACAGGACAGCTGCCACAGCTGGGGGCTGCTGATGCTTTGCCTGGCTCAGCCTTTGCCTGTACAGACCAGGGCTCCAGGGGCTCCCTTCACAAAGCTGGGAGCAAAGGGGCTGCAGGCAGCCGTCATGCCCTGTGGCAGGGAAGCCCTCGCTGCTCCTTGCAGCAGCGTTGCTCCACTGCCACTGCATGGCTCCTGTTAGCTTTGGGAATCTCAGCGTCAATTTTCTATAGCACATCCCATCCTGGAGTTCAAAATTTCCCTAATTTATAACATGTGCAGAAATTGAAAAACCCAGCAAGACTGCCGCTCAAAGGAGCTTTAGAACATATAACTACCTGGAAAGTGCTCTGAAAAAAAACCACCACCTAATAATGGCTTTGCACAAAACACAATTCTTTTCCAACCATGTGGTGATATCAGGGGCAATGCTACAGAAGTGTGCTGCAGTATGCTGACCCTGCATGCAGGAACTGTCACAGGCATGAATCCCAAGTGAGGTGTTGGGAATTGGCACAAAGGGCATGGACATGAGACCGTGGAACAATTGTTCGATCTAAGCTTGCTTTACGCAACCAGGAGTAGGCCTTAGCAAATCCCATGGCCTGCTATAGCTGAGCAAACCAAGCTACCAGAATAACTATGAGAAGCTCCCACAACAATGATTCCCACATCGCCCAATTGAGGAATTCAGAAAAATATTGTTACCAGCAGCTGGCTTCAAGGACAAGATCTACGTGACTGCTAATCACAAGGGGGTTGTTTTCTTGACTGCTAATCACAAGGGGGGTTGTTTTCTTCTAGTTGTTTGTCTGAGTGCTTTTGACCAATAATCTTGTGTGAAACACTGTCCGCCCCTGTTAAGTTCACTATAAAAGTTAGGCTATTCGGGCAATAAAATGGAGCATGATCTGACTCTGCTGGTGTCTGTCGTGTTTTCGGACGTACTTCTTCTAACAGTGAGGATCAACTCAAAACCCAACAGCAGCTTCATCATCACCATGGATTGTCATTAGCAGAATTGAAGAGCTCAGCCACTGTGCTTTGTAGCCATGTGTTTCTCCGTCTCCTGAGGAAGCCTGAGAACACCACCCAAGGGTCCACATCACTTTGGACCATTCAGATTTTTACTTGAATGGCTTGAAAACTGTCATTCTAATTTCAGATATATGATGAAATATTGCTAAATAACCACAGTTGCATATTAACACATGCTTAAAAAAAAAAAAAAAAAAGAAAAAAAAGATTTGTAAAGTGCCACTAAGTATTTTTAATGCTGAAGGAGAAAGCTATATTGAGTAGACTTCCTGCTTTGATATTTTTTGCTATAGTTAACATCAGAAGGATGGCATGTTTTTGATGAATTTTCTCCAAAGGATTACCTCCCAGTAAGAGTCCTTCTGTGAAAGAGCTCAAATTGTGGGTGTGAATGAAAATGAAGGCTATAAGCTACCACTCATAGTCTGTTATACAACATTTTCTTCACTCTAATTTACCCTGTTTGCAAAGTTGCTGTATTTGGTGCTTATACAGCCTACATTCAGTTCCTCAGCTCATTTCAGAACATCCACTACACATAGCAATTAGTGTCATTTTATTATTATTATTATGAATGGCATAAAATCTAGTTTGCAGCAGGAAGCAAAGTAATTTCAGGGAGAAAAAACAGAGATAGGAGACAGGAAGCTCATCTTGGTAGTATTTTTAAAGCCAACCAAAGTTGCTGTTTTCTGCATTACCAGCATACATGAACCCTCTAGCACCTGTTCTTTTTCTTAAAATGTGACTTATGTTAGACTTTTCTTAAAATGTGACTTAATGTTAGAGACAGCATTAATACTAAGCACCAGAATACAACGTTAAAATAGGCTCCAAAGTAAACCCCCTTCACCTTCCTATACAGAAGGCCAAACATCTTCGCGTATTGCAACCCCAAGGGTAGATTTTGGCTGTTAAAAACTCACACAGCTATCACTGAGTCACTAGAACTGCAAGTATCCCTAAGCAAAATCTGGCCTTAAGGTTTCCCCCTGTATTTTCCTTCACAGATGATTCTGAGCAGCAGAATGGGGTGTTAATTACTGCAATCTGTTGATGGTTTATTTTAAGGAACAGTTACATCACATTTGAGATCTTTACTTATGTTACAATTGTGATTACATCAGTTACAATTTGCTACCCTTGTAAAAGCTGCTTCATATCCTTGGTTCATACAGGTTTATATGTGATTTTAAAATAAAACCAAAAACAACAACAACAAAAAAATAGAAATAGCTTTCCCCTCAACTTTCTCTCATGTTGGTATTAAGTGAAGACGACTCATCTCACAGAATCACAGAATGACTTGGGTTATAAGGGACCTTAAAGATCATCTAACTCCAGCCCCCCTGCCATGGGCAGGGATGTCACCCACCAGATCAGGTTGGCCAAGGCCCCATCCAGCCTGGCCTTGAACAGGGATGGAACATCCACAGCTTCTCTGGGCAACCTGTGCTAGTGCTTCAGTACCCTTACAGGGAAGAATTTCCTCCTTACATCTAATCTAAATCTACCAATTACTAAAGTGGTTGACTAAATAAAAGTTTTTAACATTTTTATTCTTGAAATATTTTTGTAGGAAATATTTCTAACCTCCAATATCAGAGATACAAAACTTCTGCACATGGAGACAACAGGCATTCCCACCTCACATCATTGACTAGGTTGCAGACAAATTCAAATCAGTGCAGTACTTATTTTGGAAATGGAAAGAGGTAGTGGATAACTAGAGGAGCTCTTTCTCTCTTTCTCACTGTCTCTCTCTCTCTGGGTGCTCACTAAGTTGCTGAGAAGATCCAGATGTTTGGTACCCAGTTCTCTTAGGTAGTTCGAACTGAGTAGGTTTAAGTACCATCCATCTCTTTAACTCCTGCTGCATGCTTGCATGTATTTTGACATCATCAATGTACTTATGACCAGTTTAATTTTAAGTACATTGCAAATCAATCTCCTAAATGCTGAAAGTAGGGAAGAAGGGGAGCATGATGCCACGGGAGCTGCACAGGCAACGTGGCCATGTAAGTTGAAAGAACTTCAGCTCAACAGAAAAATCTCCAAGCCCAAACAGCTACATCTGGGAAAAAAACACAAAATGTACATCTCTGAATTACAGGGACATGATGCCTGCTTCCTTTCCTTTTCATGGGATTTGCTGTTCTTCCTCATCTCCTCCCCCATTTCTCTCCACTCTCCACTCTTAACTGGTTATGCTTTCTTTACCATGTTCAAGTTCAGTGCCAAATCTTTTCCCCAGCTCAAGGAATACGTCCCTTTCCCTATGTATTTTTCATGTCTTTCTCTGTTTTGCCTTTCCTCCTGCAGCTTTTCACTTCTTTAGTCCCAGCTTTTTTACACAAGAAACAATTTCTTTGAGCCTAGCCACCCTCCAGCAAAATCAGGCCAAGTTGTTCTACACAAATGACCTCCAGCACAGGAATGCTTGTTCTAAAAGCATGTGCAGCCATGACCTGGTGATGAAAAAAAAAAAAAAACTAACCTCAAAAGAAACTGAGATCTTTAGGCAGTCCATGGTACCTAGGACTGTCAGCTTTCTCCTCACATCTGTTCAACGTTGCTTCTGCTTCTGAAACTCTCTTAAACCAACACAGGTGCCTGTCCTTTTCAAAGTCATGTTAAAACAATGCCCAACATCTAAGAAGTTATGTTTTAGAGAGCAGTACATATAATCAACAGTGTTGTCATTATGCCAAAGCTTGATTTATTTTTTTCCCTCTGACTCACAAACTAAAATCATCCTTGTAAACATAAAATGTAATCTTATAAAACAATCCTTTCAGCAGAGCCCTAGATGGAGCAACCTGTTGTAGAGTTAAACATACCCAAGAACAAATGGTTCTCGGTGCCTGTCAGAAGCTAAAAGCTTTATTCTTCTACACAGCATTTCACATTTTTCCTTTTATTAAGCCCAGCTCTGTAATAACATTCTGCCAAGCTAGGAACATCAGATCAGGGTGGGAGTCCCTTGGCTAACATTACCCTGTGGGTAAAAATTCTGGTATGGAAAAAGGTTACACCAAGAAAAGAATACATAATTCAGCCCATGTTATGTTTTTTGTTGAAGTGGTGAAATTATATTGATGGAAAAGTACCCACAGAGACTCTGCCTGCACAAAAGCATTCAGCTGACACAGATCTGATCACATGGGTAAAGCAGAAACAGGTTTCTAGCATAAGCAATGCCTTTATATTGGCAGACTGACGTTCATAAAACCATAATTCAAAATGAGTCATATGTACTGAACGATGCAACACACAGAAAGTACATATCTTTACTGCAAAAGTTTTATTATCTAAGGTCTCAGCCCTATGGTCTAATTTATTTACATACTCTAAAACTTCCCTTTAGTGAAGAGCATGGGACTTCTCTTTGCTAATAGGGTGAACATGTCTCAGATAATACAGCAGAAGTACGCATGATTTTTGTGTTCACAGCTAGGATTTCATTTTTTGAGGATGCTGTCTTGCATGAAAACAGTGTTCAGATGTAGCCACAATTCATTCAGCAGCAGACTGTTTGTGGTACTTGAGAGGAATATGTCATTGCTGTAGAAAACTGTGAGGTGTTCTCTCCAAGGAGCTGACATTGTTTTTGTGAACAAAATGCTGGAGACACCACAGCCCCTCATTCCATCACATCTCCATCCTGGAGATTTAACAATCATAGGAGTAGCAAGATCAAACAGAGCATCTGATTTAATTCTCCCATTCCTTTTCCCTCCATCCTAGCTATATTGCAATTCCTAAGACCTCTGGGAAGTTGTGAATCAACGTAGATAATCTTGTCCTTCACATGTGTAGACACATCCTCTATAACAGAGTGGGGAATTGGTGCAAATGAATCCATTGATCCCTTTCACAATTCAGCCACAAACCAATTTAGTGTAAGATTTATGTGATGTTGGGAGCAGCAGTTGTAGCTTGAGCAGTGATATAATTAGGGATGTTTTAAGTGTTCAGGGGAAAATGAAAGAGTAGTGTTTCTTTTAACAAAGAGTAAAAAGACACCAATGGAGCAATAATGCTTTTATTGTCTGCATAGTACCAGTGGCCTAACTATTTTAGCCATAAATGGTCTTTAAGCTCCAGTAGTTTGCAATAAAAACAATCATTACTGCAATGGGCCATGTCACCATTAAAAACAGAGCTGTTCTTTCTCTCTTTAAAACTGACCACAGAAACTTCTCACACTTTCAGCGCAGCATGGAATCTGTATCATTAAAGAGGCTACAAAGTAAAGCAAACCAAACTAACCATAACATAAGAATACAGAGTGATACATCCAAAAGGAACCCCTGTCCAAGCAGCTCAGCATGTGCTGCCAGCAGCAGGAGGTAACCCTGGAAAAAATAAAAATAAAATAAAATATTAAATTAAAAAAGAAAAAGTTAGCATTCATTTTCCTTTAACATGATAATACGTGTGTTATGATTTATCCATCAAAAAATACAGTTCAGCAGAAGAATGGGCTTCTACTCATGTAGTCATTTCTGTGCAGCCCCTTCAAAGAGGCTTTGTGCAAACTGGAGGGGTGTAGGTGTCCCAGCACCTAGATTAGCAAGCATTTCATTCAGCAGCTCTGGCATTTTCACCCAAATTTTACCATCAGCTTTGTGCTTTTCTCTACTACATTTAGCTATCTTTTAAGTTTACAGATCTATTGGTCACAGCTGGTAAGAAATTGATTTTGTTAGCATTTTAAAGCATCATTTAAGTCAGTTTTTTGATGCAGGAGCTTTTCAGACCTTTTTGATGTCTGCATTTTCATTAGATTTATTTATAGATATATATATTCATTATTTCCACGTATAGATGGAAAAAAAGCTAATTAAATAATTGGCCTAAGTAATCACATAAAAATATCACAGAAAACATTGCTTTTCCTCTCTGCAAGAAGGTTTTATTTGTTTGTTTGTTTTCTTTCAAACTAATAGGTAAAACCTGACCTTGTTATATAGTTCAGCAGCTTAGAGATGGCTGTAGAATTTATTTTGGCTTGCCAGAGACATAATGAAAAGGAATTCAGATCTCTTTGAAAAACAGTCTTACCTCTCTTTGTTCTTACACCCAATCTTTATAGAGAACAAACATTTTTGTAAAGTAAATTATATTCATCAGCAATTTTATATTATACTCAATATACTTTGAGTGGTTAACATCACTGTAAAAACTTAATGCATGTTGTCAGTTATATTAAACATGAACTCTGCAAATATTCTTGACTGACAACATTGTCATGAAAGAAGAGTACCTGATGCAAAGCCAAGCCCACTTCCTAGCTTACAAGCATATGCCAAGCTGAAATAGTAACATGAAGCTAAACATTCTTTAAAATGAATTTTATAATCCTGCTTACAATGAAGTAAACTGTTAAAGCCTCACCAGAAGCATAAGTATTTTGCCTTTACTTTATTTTGCCTTTATTTTTTATTTTTTTATTTTACTTATTTTGCCTTTATTTTGCCCCTCAAAGGGCAGGGAGGGAAAAAAAAAAAAAAAAAAAAAAAACACTTTTAATTAACAAATACTAAATCAATTTACATCATTGAATATTGAGAAATTTGAAAGAATGTCTGTATGTCAGAAAAACATGTAGTTCTTTTTCTTTACTCTTCTGAAGTCCCTAAATTCTCTGATTATACTCAAAAATAATACTTGCAGCAAAAATGTATCACAAGAAATATCTCTATTTCTGAGACACTTTGACCTTGTTTTTGTATATATCTTTTCTCTTTGCTTTTCTGACCGACATTATTGTTTTGTTTCCAAGATACTCTAAAAAAAAAAACAGTCATTTGAAAAATAACATTCACCTATCAACAGACTGAAAGCTCAATTCTTTTGTGGGAAGAACAAAAAAAAAAAAGGAGCGTAGGAGCTAAGTTTGAATAGCTTTTAGCAAGCTGTATGCCAGATTTAGACAGTGAAATTGAGCTGCCTTTATAGATTCATCCTCACTTAAAGTGTACAAAGTCCATAAAAATAGAAATATTACATCATATTCTGCTGCATCATTCCTTCACTGTTATCTGCATTTTCATATTCATATGTCTATGAAAAATGGCATATGGACTATGAAAACATATTCGTCTATTCACCATGAATCTTGTCAGGTTAAATACACACCTCTCTCTGCCAGCATTAGTGAATTAAGTGTTATAGTTAGTAAGAGTGAGTAAGAAAAAAACTGGCAGAACTGATTTTTGTCTTAATAATAACCTCCCAGTATGCATCTATAATACAATAGTCCATACACATATCCCTGGGAGCTTCTTATCATATTGCCCATTTTCCAGTGTCCAGGTTAACATTTCCAGGTTAACATTTGAAGCACTGCAACTTCCTAATCAAGCTCCATACAAGCCAAGGAACTCCTGCAAGAAACCCATGATGTAGGGAGAAGTTTTAAAGCTCCTATCCAAAATAGCAATATCCGTGCTTGTTTGCCAAACAAGCGTGCTGTGCTTGGGTTAGCAAATTTCAGTCTCTGTTGAAAACAAACTAAGATTTAAAGCCTAAAGTGCCTACCAAACTGAATGATTCAGTGTAACAGGAAGGGGATCATTTCCTTACTGCTAATGATCCATTGGTAGTGCTCCATTCCCCAGGACAGCCAAAACACTCCCTTGACCTTGTGCTGGTGCCCCCAGGGTTGCACACTTGCCCACAGTCCATCTGGCCACAATCCAGTCTGGAAACGAGACTGATATGCAAAGGGGAAGGGGCTGCTTGCCATAGTGGTGAAGCAGCCAGGTACTCCCTGAGGAAGCTTTTCCTCCAGGGAGGATGCTAGGTCCCCTTTGGTCTCTGGAGGTGATGAAATTTCTGTCTCACGAGGTGCATAGCATCACTGGTTTAAAGCTGCTAATGGACTTTTCCACACATATTTTTACTTTCCAAAATGCCTTAACAACTGGCAGCAGCACAAAGCTAATATACTGAAAGAGGCAATACATATATTACTTGTGCAGGTGCATAATAACTTTACTATACTGTCAGCCTTCCTTATGACTGCTAGGGTTTTTAATAAAAGAGAGCATAGTGATGTTCGTTCAGTTGATGTGCATTGCATTCGTTTTTTTCAAAGGTAGCATTTAATCTGTATTGTCTCATACAAACCATTCTGCAAAAGCTAAACAAAGGGATTTTAATAACATTTTTCTGCTCACACTTTTATTGTTTTTTCAGAGATGATCACAAATTCATATATTATATTTGACTCTGGTTGAAAGGTGAGAAGAATAGAGCGTCTCAAGCAACAAACCATTGTTTACTAGGCCAATGATTCAAATGGCTAAAACACAGGAATACCCACACAGTTATTCACATTAGCTGAGACTTACTCCTAGAGACTTACATTTTGGGAAGAAGAAGCTAGAACAGTGAACAGAGTTTACCCTCCCACTTAAACCAGCATTAAACATAACATTGTTAACAGTTTTTGAAACCTGAGTAGCGTCTCCAACCTGCTTTTCCCTTCCCTTCCTGAAGCATTACACAGAAGAAAAAGCTCTACCAGAACAGGCAAAATGAAAGATCAGAGGAAAAGTCAAAAGGAAAATACTAGGCTAGGATACCCTCAACTACATCTTGTCAGTGCTTCAGATAAAATACTATTCATGCCTTCATCAGTACATCATGTTTAATCTGACATTCCTCCTGATGCTCTTCATGCCACTTGCTCCCAGGACACTGAATGACTCAGTTAATACTTCAAAAGCACTAGTTTTGCAGATAAAATCTCTGTTTTTCTCTCCTTTCTCTTTGTGTGGTACAAGTTTTCAAAACCCAATGACCAGTGTTATCTGATCTTCTCCGGCTACAACAAACGCATACTATGTTTTTCCCCTCTTTATAGTCAGGGTCCAGGCTCTCAAACACAACTCCCTTTGAAACAGGGACATTGGAACACTGCCTGAGTTCTCGGTGCTCTGACCCAAAGTTTCTGACCTTCTGATCTTCCACATCAAGAGTCTTTGCAGTGATATGTAACTCAGCATAGTCCTTTGTCTACCGAATCAAGAACTGTGACTTTTGATATATGCACCAATGAGTTTGTTAGACTCTAAGGCAGATGCCCCTGGAGGCCATCCTGTTTTGCTTCATGAGTGGATGATGCTTTAGAATACATATTAGCCTCACTTATCTATCTAATCTTGTTGTCTTTCAAATGTGTGTAGCAAGTGTTTCAGCACACGATCAGATTATTTTCTTTTAAATCTACATCAGAGAACTTTGTGAATTATACCTCTTTGACAGAAAGATCTATTGAACCCAAATAATATACATTGTCATTTCATAAAGCATTTGTGCCTTATGTTATTCCAAATTACTAGGCCTGTATTTTTTTTTTTTAGTTTCAAACTTCAGTATCCAGTTATTATTATGCCATCTTTTCTTATCAAAACATACCAGCCTTTTAGTCAAAAATGTGTCGTCCATTAGGTTTAATACAATTTTATGTGTTCCATGGTATGAATGCTCTAATAACACTGGTGTCTCAGAACTGCTCCTTTTTCAGTGTTGCTGGTGGATACCAGACCTCTGGACACATTTCATCATTTTTAAATAGCCCACATCCCAGAAAAGTTTCTTACCATCACATAAAAATAAGATAAGTGTCTAATTTTGTACAATGATTGTAGGAAACAGCCCCAAAAATGGGAAAAAAAAAAAAAAAAAGAAAAAAAAAAAAAAAAAAAAGAGCATATGTTAATTTAGCCATACCTTTGCAGTAACTAGCAAAGCCCTGGAAAATACAGCAAACCAAAGAGTAGGTTTTTGCATCAGAGTTCCACAAAACTGCCAACAAGAAACAAAACAAAGCTATTCCAGTGACTTAAATGCACCCAAAATAGCAGCAAACTCATAGCTTCTATGACAGCCCTCATTCTGCATTTGCTGTCTTGCTTCCCTGAAGAAGTTACATGAACTTATCAGCTGGGTTAGCTGACCCCCATGTTAAGTGTCCACAACACACGCTGTCACTTGAGTCCTACCTGTGTCACATTGCCACGGCAACACAACACTCTGTATGTGATGTTCCCATTTCTGAGGGTATGTAACAGGAACCTAAGTGAACACAGAAATTGTTTTGGTATTGAATCATGAGACTGCTCCTCCGCCTTCTTGTGGCCCTGTGTGGGTGTGTTTTTAGCCTGCCAACACAACAAATTAAAACATTTCTGATTGCACATACTTTTCTTCTCTGTGTTCTGGCCACTGCTATGTATAATCTGCTCACTTTGCCAACTAGTACAAAAGAATTCAGATAGAAATACAAAACAAAACTTGTTGGAGCAGAAGCTCCCAATTCCCATAGCTCTGTTGTAAGCGGGCTGATCAAGAGCACCAGGGAGGACAAAAGAAAAGATGAAGCAGAAAACATAGACTGTGATCGCTTCTGTTTCTCTGAAGTAGTCTGGTAACTCACTGTTGCTTCTTGAACAAAGAAAATTCAAATGAAGCTAGAAGGACCAGAAAAAAATAAATTAAATTAAATTAAAAAAGAGAGATGTGGTTCTTCATAAACAAGGTGAAATCAAGCTGAGGAATTCATTGTCACTGATGGTTGTAGATGTTAAGAATTCCTGTACTTCAAGAGGAGAATCCTGACCAGAAGCATGGAGAAAGAAACTTGCTGAACAGGCTATGTTGAGTTTCTTATCTGCTTGCTACCAGAGACAACATAATTAAGCCAATGGACCTCATTCTGACCCACTACAGCCAGCATTACATGGTTGTACATGATTCATTTTTCAGAGAGGTGCAGCTTTGCAGGTAAATTATTTCTTATTCTACTTATTAAGACCTAGAGAATACATATATGACATTATAATGGCAATCATAACAGGTATTTTCCTCTGCTGAGCTCATGAGTCTTGGCAGTTCCTGGCTAGTGCATAGAGAAGGATACAGTTATTTGGTAGGCAACAAGAATTGCATGCCTAATTTCCACGTACACTGAAATGAAAATGTACTTGCTAGTGTTTGTACATACACACATGCTGCCAAGTACATCAGCAGTTACTTGAGTCACAGCATCTGCTGAGTTTCTGAATCATGCTCCTAACTTTGCATGTAGTAAGGTATTGGAAACATCTTATCTGTGCTTTGACTATTGTATATTTACATACCTCGGGGAGTGTGAGACATGGGACAGTCATAAGTATCTCACTAAGAGAATCATGCTCTTAAAGAGCTCTTCATGACTGAAACATGGCTTTATTTGTGCTGTAGGGTATACTGGCATATTCAGTGGTCCCTCAGTGCAATCCAGTGTTAAAAAGTTGTTCTTACTCTCCCCACACAAAAACACACCAGTATACCTTTTTGCTTTATTCTTTAAAAGATGTCAGATATTTGATCTATTTTCCTTATCTGACCCTTTTTGTACATTGCAGCATTAGCCATGGAGCTCAGGGCTGCTATTCATAGGTACCTTGACAGGCTGAAGAGGCAGGCTGATGGCAAAATTGGGAAGTTCAACATCATGACCTAGAGGAATAATAAGTCCATGCAACACTTCAGACAGGGAATTAACTGGCTAAAAAGAAACCTTACCTAAAAGGAGTTGAAGGCTGCATGGGCAACAAGCTGAACATGGGTCAGCAGTTTTGCTCTTGTGGCACAACTGCAAACCTTTCTATAGAAGGTATGCAGCCAGCAGGTCCGTGGAAGTGATGTTCTTGATCGTTGTACAATGATGTCTGAGCACTGTGCCCACCTTGCAGTATGATTAAAAAGACATGAAATGCAGGAGAAAGTAGAACAGAGAGCCATCTAGGTGGTGCACATCTGGTAGCTGGAGCACAAAACCTGTAACTAGAGGCTGACAGATCTGATTCTGCTCAGCCTTAAGAAATGAAGGGCAAGGGAGACCTTGTTGCTGTCTATAAATGCCTAATGCAACAGTATAGAGAAGACAGAGACAGATTCTTAAAGGCACACAAGGACAGGACAAAAAGCAACAACAATGATTTGTAAAAGGAAAATTCCAGTTACAATATTAAAAAAAGAAAAAAAAAAGTATCATAATGTTGGACAAATGCTGGTACACGTTGCCTAGAAAAGCTGTGGAATCTCTGTCCTTAAAGACATTCAAAGCATAGACCTGAGCAACTTGCTGTAAGTTGCTTTAGGCAGGGCAAGTTGTATGCTTTAGGCAGGACAAGTTGATGTCTGCACAGTTGATACTCAGAGGTACCTTCCAGCCCAAATTAAACTACTATTCTGTTATTACTCCCCAGTGACAATGCATTTTAAAACATTGTGAATAATTACTTTTTTAAGTAATGGATAATGTCTGTATTATCCCCTCCACCCATAAGCCCACTAAATCACTACTAACAGAAAGGAAAAAAAAAAAAATCTTAAAACAGGCAAACCAGATGAGAGTATTCAGACCTCTGTGTTGTTAGTCATGGTCTCGAACAAGGCAGAACAGGTTTACCCCACAGGTCCATATTGCCAACTATCCTACCTCAGGGGAATAGTGAGAAATCTGACTTGCATTTAACATTAGATTGAACGAGTGACTGGAACTTACCCCCAGACATCACTGGACATCTACACAAGAATGGCTCAAAGCTTCAGGTGAAACTTCATTTTTCAGCCAGCACATAAAAGTGATCTGAAATCTTCAGTAGCAGGTAATACAGTAAAATCAATTAAGGTACTGGAGGAAAGGGCTTGTCTTAGAAGGACTGTCTCTGAATTTCATCCTCTAGTATGTATACCTCAGAGGTTTATTTAAAAATTAGGTAAAACAGAGGCATCATTCCACTTAACACCTTCTCTGCATCTAGCAATTGGTTTCAAGAACTTCCCGAACCAAAAGTAGTCACAACTATATCACTATGCAATAAATAAATAAAGATATAACTACTGACAGACGTAATATTTGCTCTTTCTTTTTTAATGTGCTTACACTTTTACCTCCTAAAAATGCTGTAGCAAAGAGTTATACAATCTAATTTTACACCAAGCAAGAACATACATCTTGCTTTGATATAAGAAATTCTAGCTGATGAATTTGTCAGGTGCTTTGTAGGTTTTGTTCTCTAATGGCACTGTGAATACAAAGGGGCTATGTAACATCTCTCAGCTCTGCATGACTCCCCCTCTCTCTCAGTCACTGCAGAATGGTGTGTCTGGCAGTGTCACATGCGCTCACCCATACCCAACATATTTCTAAAGGCAAGACTGGTTTCATGGTTGAATCAGTATTTCACTCTGCATATGACCTGGTCTAAATTAATAGGAAATCTGTGGGGAGAAAGAAAAGTGGAACCATGAATATCACTAACTGGTGTCACTGGGAAAGAGCCTGCCATTAAGGCATGCTGCTATCTGCAACAACAGGTGTTAGGGGAAAGCCACAGGATACTCACTTTACACTCCAGCTGGCTGCCTGAGGCATACCAAAATTGAACATGTGAATTCCCTATGAATAAAATATATTCATAAGTGTTATTTTGTTCTGAGTATTGCCACTTGCTAGTAGATGCAGAGAAAGCAAGCAGTACAGTTGTGGACAACAGAGTAACCTGTGAGCAAGTTGGTAACTGTTTTTACTTGCAATAACATGGGAGGAAAGCACACGGTAATCTTCCTTTTTAAATGTTTGACCTCTGTGCTTGGAGATTTATATTCTTTAGTTCCACATAATCTTTTAAACTATAAGTAGCATTGGGCACATGCAAAAAAAACTGACTACACAAAACCAAAGCAAGAGCATTAGATTCAGATATAGTCTTCTCAGGATTAAAGTACACCCTCTGGCTTAATCCCTATGCCAAAAAGGATGATCTCTGAATTAGTGTGTCATTAAGATATGTAAGCAATTCTGTAGCTCTAAGCAAAATAGACATAGTTGAACCATCCACATGATTTCAGACCTTTCTACATTGAAGACTGTAGGCATACAATGTTATCCTATATAATACTACATGTTTATCTGGCCATGACATAGGATTCCTAATTTTACACCATCAGAAAGAAAGCAAACAGATAAATTTTGCACACAGATCTCAATATTTTTGCTGCATTCTGCTTACTAATTTAAATGCAAAAGGACTTTGAAATAACACCATTATCCCAGTGTTCCCAACTTACATACTCCTTCAGGAGTTGGTTCATTCAAATCAAAAATTAAAGTTTGATCCTCCCATAATTATGCTTGAACCATTTTCAAGAGGTTTTCTTCCTTTATGTGCTATGAATAATTCTGTTGTTCAGAGACTTTGCAGCTGTTCAAGTTGCATCTCATCTTTGAGTATCTTTGCCAAGATATAGACTCGCACTCATGCACATGTGCCTGAATATGGGAACACACACACACAAACTTTCAAGAAATGGAATGGTAAAATATAGACAATCTAATAGGTGCAATAATCTGTTCCAAGGAAAAAATGCTTTGTCATGTGTGGCATACCTAGTTAGCAAACTTATGTTTGCAGTAATGAGTCCAGGAGAAACAAACAAACAAAATTCTGGGTTGATTTCTCCAAGACTTTCTGTCTATCAGCTTCCCATCCTATCTATCTAAATCCAAGCTGAATGGACTCTTCCCCATCCTCTACTGTCAGGGTCTATACAGAAATCCCATTCATAAGGGAAAAGCAGCAGAATGTGAAAGGCAGAAGTAGGGATATTTTCTAGAAGCTGAAGTCTTTCAGCAACTAATGCTGGAAGGCTCAGCTGAAGAACATTTTCTTCTTTGTGAGCTACAAACTGAATCCACAGTCTTGGCTTCTCTGTAATTAAAGAAGGAGCTAATGACTTATAGCTGATTGCTTGCTACCATGGATTCATTTGGACAATTGTTAATACTTGCTATTCAGAAACAGACTCCATTACTTGCATTTTTTACTGAAATTTATGTTGATGGAGTATGTTGACCCTTGTCATATGCAATAATTTTTAAGAAGCATGCTAAAGAATAAATAGAACAAAAATATCACTACCATTCTCTTCCATCATTCATTATATTGAGTGACCTCATTGTCTCGTTCCAGACAAGAAACTTCTTTTAATAACATCTGTATGGTGCCCAGCACAAAGTTGAATCTAGTTGAGGCTTTGGGTGCTCTGACAGTGCCAATAGCAAACTATAATAATAGGCAGTAAACCAAGAAAATTATGTTCTGTGTGATTCACTCTTTGAAATGAAATGCATACTCTGAACTTTCATAAAGGAGAAGTATTCAGTATACTAATCAATCTCTAGCCAGAAGGAAAAGAACAACAGTAACTCATCAAAAAATACTCACACTCAGGGTGAAAACTCAGGAGTTTCAGAAATGGATCTCCTTAAATGCAGGTTACTTCACCTACACAGGCCTTGTAAGACATTCAAAAACCATACTCCCATACTACCATCTGTCACTGGGTCAGTATAGAAGTGTCCAACTAAATTGTGCTAATAATTTCAGAATGATGCAGACATACGTTTGACTTCGGGGAGGGACTAAGGGGATAAATAAAGGGCAAAATTCTGCCTCTCTAACTTTCATAAATAGTTTATTTAGAGGGAATAGAATGATTTAGTCACATAAAGTCAATGGGACAATACTTAACATGGTCTATTGGGCACTGGGACTAATATGAAAAAGGTATCCCAAAAAGATGCTTTGGACAAAGGCAATCTGGTCTGTTTTGTGATTTTCTTTCCACAACTGTTTTATAATAATGTGTTAACATTCCAGGAAATTCAATGAGTAGGAAAAATACATAAGTTTTTACACATAAAGCATGGTTTTCTGTAGATAATATACAAGACACAAGCTTTGCTTTTTTTTTTTTTTTTTTTTTTATCTCTAAGCAAGCTACTGTTAGCTGGTTTTCACAGGTCACTGTCTCTGAATTCTGTAAGTATTCTGCAGTTAGTGCCTTACATTAGCTATTACAATAAAGAAAGTAAAGAAACTAAGATATGAGCTGTTAAAACAAGCTGTAAAATGCAAGGGGCCTCAAAAACTAGGCATATTAAATATTCAGATCATAGAGGCCACTCACCCATCCATTTAAAAAGTGTGACAACAGGGACTCAGATTATTATAGTATCATTCTTGTACTCAGTGTTTTCTTCAGCTGCACTTTTCTGACCCAGATATTTTCAGTGTGGTTCTTAATGGGGAAAGCTCATGGAAACAGCCAGAAGAGGTCCTCATTCATACAGTGATGTCTCGTTAATTTTTGTGTTTTTCCAAATTCAGATGCAGTTGTTCTGACAGACAGCTTCTCAGGAAAGGAAGGTGGAACAAAACAGCATGATAGGATGCTTCCATATCAGGCGATATTTATGAACTTTGAAAACTTTCCTGACAGGTAGCATTTGATAGGAGAAGACTGCAGGAAAAGGTGAGTAAAATTGGCCTGCTACAGTGAACTGCCTTAATTGTTCCTTGTTCTTGAACAATGAAGACTGCACAGTCCTGAAAATCTTTTACCAAGAGAGCTTTCCTCTCATCTCCATGCCACATTCAGATGACAACATTAATGAGAGAGACAGCATACAAAGACAGAAAATCCCAATCGGGAGTAGTAAACACAAAGAACGCACCTTGAGAAAAGCATCCTTAAGTCTTTATGCAGCAATGAGCTCTAAAGTTGTTATTACTGCATGGGAAAGAGCATCAAGTCACTGCAGATTTTTTTTTTTTTTTGGCGGGGGGGAGGGTATGTGTGTTTGTATATATATATACATTTATATATGTAACTACGTCAGTACACAAACTTATATGCCATGCATTTTGCATACTGAGTACATTTCCAGTTATCCCATCTTGAAAAGGGTATACAGTAAGCTTCCACAACATTAAGACAAAGGTAACTAAAATTATCAAAGACATGAAAAAAATAGTTTGTGTTAGCAGAAACTAAAATAGTATTCTCTGATTTAGAAAGCCGTTGAGACAACATCCAAATATGAAGGGTGAGAAATGATTCCTTATTTGTATCTCTTGTATCTAGGGCACTATTTTCAAGCAGAAATTTTAAATCAAAACAAAAACAAACACACACATAGAAAGCATTTATTCTTAATTATTTTTAAACAAAGTGTGTGAATCAGATTTGAAGCATAAAGATGTCATTGAGACCAAACTTAAAAAGGAGTTACAAAAGTCTCATGGAAAATAAATCCATCAAGGCTGCTTGATAATTTGAAAGCAGTTCAAGCAGTCATTGACAGCTGGAACCTGGAAGAACCCACGGTTTCCTTCAACCCCTTCCTTAGAACCTTTCCACCAAAGTATTAGCAGACAGGGCTAAACGTGCCTTTGGCCTGATCCAGTACAAGAGTTTCTACATTCTTGTCTATACAGAGCATCCCCTTCCATATCTATTGACAGAATATTTGAAGTGCTATAAGTTTGGTAGAACCCCTCTAAATGGAGCATCTCTTTCAGGCCACTTTACCTACAGAACTCTAAATAAAATGAAAAGAAAGATAAAAGAAAAAAAAAAAAAAAAAATACCAGGAAAAATAAATAAAAAAGAGTTCAGTACATTTGGAGACTTGTGACCTTTTGCCAAATAAAATCAGGGACATTGAAATGAAAAAAGTGACATTTTTCAGGATTTACTACGGATTTTCAACATCCAAACACAATTTCAGTAATTACTTACTGATTATTCATACTGCTTCACAGTATAGTAAGAGAAAGGGTTCCTTCTATTATTATTTGAAAGGAAAAGTACTTAACCATTCACATTGCATCAGGAGGGGGGAGGTCTGATTTCAAGCTTATTTCACAACATTCCTGGTGTTAATTAATAACATCTGAGCCCCAAAATAATGATCCATCCTGCCAGACACTTGCATCTGTTTATAAGTATAACTGCTAAGATATATTAATGTACTGTGAAAGCATATACTGTCTGAACACATTGTATAGTTCAATAATGGAATAAAATAGTGAAAAAGAGAAAAAAAAAAAAAAAGAGAGAGAGAGAAAAGGAGAGAAAAAAAAAAAAAAAGATAAATGAGCTAAAAACAAAACAAAACAAAAAAACACCACATGCTTTTAGGTGCATGAATCCAACAGACCACCACCTAAAAAAAAAACCACCCCACTAAGGATAACCTAAGATTCTTAACTACCCTGGATTTTGTAAATTTCTTGTATCTAAATATACAAAATAACAATATTTTTTTCTTGTGACTATTTTCTCAGATCCATTTTAAAAATCTACTTTGCTTTCCTGCCTTACTGAAAATAAGATAGTCCAAAATTTACCTATTTCATTTAGCCAGTTACCTACCAACATTTTTTCAATTGCTTATCTTTTTTTTTTTTTTTCAGTATATTTAGATAGCATCATTGATATCAGGACCATTACCTGCTCTTTGGCTCACACTGAGCTCCTTTTAAAAATATTCCAAGGAGTTTTTCTCATCACTGCAATGAAATTCAAGTTTCTCATTTTCCACTTATAATTCACTGCATAATTCTTCACAAGTCTCTACTTAGTTCTTACCCCTGCCATGAAACAAGATAGCAGACTCAGAAAAGAACTTTCTCATGAGTCACCTGCTACTCTTTTTCCTATATGAAAATTGAGGGCAATTTCCTGCAGAGCTCCCCTGATAGGTGGGCTCATTTGCAACATGAACTGTAATGATTTCTTTCTATCAGCCACTCAACAGCTTATTCATTTGTTTAAGTTGCTGCAAATCCTTACAAACATTCAAGCAGGAGCATAAAGGGATTTTGTTCCTTTTAAATACACTAATGAGAACTACAAATATTTCCCCTCACATTGTTAGGAAGACTTGGCTATAACTGAGACCTACCATTACTTTTCTGAAATTCCCTAAAGCCAATTTTGCAGACAAAAGCATAACCAGTCAGTATCAAGGTAATAATAATAATAATAATAATTTCATTTAATAATATTCTACAAAGATGTTAATATCATTTATTAAATAAGTTTGGAGTACAAAAGGTTCAAATAAAAAAAAATTTATAGCTGAAATCATTAACAAAGACTATTAAAAACTAGTTCCTTTAGAATCAAGAGAACTCTAAAGTATAATATCTGAATATTAATAATTAATTGCTAAGTATTTTGAGAAAAGAATGAGATCACAAAGAAGGGAACATGAAACTTATGGAGATTTCATTCAAGTTGGCAAATTCAAGCTGCATGTTAAACTTTACAAACTTTACAGCTCAAATTGTCTATTAGATAAATGAACAAACAAACATGTTCTTCTTTGTTCCCTACTAGCAGCATCTTGCTCTTGTATAGTTCTTGTATAGTTCTTGCTGAACAGCAGATCAGGACTTAGCTGCTGTTCACCCTATAAGATTTCATATAGATATATCCTATAGATACACTAGCTCATATGTTCTGTATTTTAGTGTCAGAGTATCTAAAAACAAGATTTTAGTTTTACAAAATCTGGAGACAAACCTCAGTTTCTAGTCATGCAGACAACTTTCCCTGTGCCTCACAAGTCATATACCAGTGAAGCAAGGAAGATTTGCATTCTGAAAGAAGAAAAATATTTATGTATGAGAGAGTGCTTAAGTTTTTAGATAAATTGTTCTCCCAGCTTTATAGTCCAACTTATGATTAGGAAAATAGGGAAAAATAGGATCTGAACATCACTTTCAGAGTTTGATCCCTTTCAAAAAGCCTCTGGAATTGTATTTTTAAAGGTTTAAAGCATAGGTTTAAATCTTGTCGTGCTGCATATTTTGTTTGTGTATTTGTTCAAGTAAAACAAAGGAAAAAAAAAGATGGAAAATTCAACTAACTGTTGTAGAAGAGGTGTGCACATCATTTGTAAGAGCTTTGAAATTTCATTTTGAACGACTTATTTGGTGCAAACAAACAGCATGTTGTAAAAAGAAGGAAAGCAAGAAAATGCAAAAGCTATGTAATACTATTTCCCTATGGTACTTGATGTTTTTGTTGTCAACTTAGATCTCATCACATTTTTCTAAATCAACTGTTTATAATGCGAAACTGTGCTGGTCATATTAAGGCAGGAGTGCTGTTCACACTGATGTGTGCTCAGTTACTAGAAGGATGTTTCACCCATTGGAACAAATATATCATTTTTCCATTCAGGAAGAGCAGCTGTTTCTCATGCATACTGAGACCTACTTTTAACACCAAAATACAACATTACTACTCTACAAATGTTTGTTTTATTCCTAATGTAAAAATAACCACCAAAATATTTAAGTTATGAGACTACTTAAACTATAGAAAAGATGCTTGAAGAGCCTACATGTGGGTGTGGGTGTTATCTTAGCTAGTATTATGCTTTTAGCTGGTGCCAGTATTAAAGTATTCATTACAATTCATTTAAGCTTTTTTAAGACATTCATTGATATAAAAAACTCTGTCTTACTGACTGGTGTAATAGCTTTGGTAGACCAGGTATGGTATAAAAGAGACAGTAAGTGACCCAAATACTTCTGAAGGCCACATTTATTCTTTCAAAACACATAAACATATCAAAAACATAACACATATCAAAAACAGAACACATATCAGTTTCATGTTCATTTGAGAGATGAAATCTGTCCAGCTCAGGCTACGCTCTGGGACAGAAGTCACACTAGTGCCTAGGATCATGTTGTTTATTTCCCATACTATCAGACAAAAGATACAATACTAATCTGTAGTTTATTTCTTTAAGCCAAGGATAGCATAGATTTAAGTCTTGACTAGATTTGGGTTTCTTTTTTTCCCAAGTGTTACTAAAATTCACTAAATCCATCCCTCTTTCTGAATTAAGACCAAAATCAGGAAGATGTATGGTGGAAAAAAAAATATATCTTAAATTCTTAGCCATTTTGTTAAAAAAAATTTATTTGGAGCTCTAAGGATCACAGATTATACTCCTACACAATAGAAGATCCTTGTTAGACTGTCCTCAGAAGATATTACTCTCACTGTTCTTAATGTCACTGTTAATAGAGATTTCACAGCCTCCCTCAGCACATCTATGCCTGTGCTTGGTTGCACTTTCCAACAAAAAATACTTCCTGATACCTAACCTCAATATTCCTTTTGCAGTTAGAGCTCATTGCTTCTGACCTATTCCCAACAGACTGAGAACACAGCCCATTACCTTGCTGTTGGCACAGACTTCTGCATGCTTGAAGGTGCTCTCCTCTAAGTCTGCTGCTTTCCATATTTAACAGCTTCAGTTCCTCCTGTCATGGCTCTGGCTGGGATAGAGTTAATTTTCTTATACAGGCATGTATGATGCTATTTGGATTTTTGATGAAAGTAGCGGTGATAACACACTAATCTTTTAGTTGTTGCAGAGTGGTGCTCACACAGAGCCAAGAACTTTTCTACTTTTCATGCTGCCCTGCCAGGAGGAGGCTGAGGGTACTGGGAGGAGACACAGCCAGGACAGCTGGCCCAGACTGACCAAAGGGATATCCCATAACATATAACATCATGCTCAGCAATGAAAGCTGAGAGAGCTTTGAAAGAAAGAGGAAGTGGGGAACATTTGGAGTGATGGTGTTTGTCTTCCCAAGAAACATAATGAGTCCTGCTCTCCTGGAAGTGCAGCAAATGAATTCCAGTTTTTGCTTTGCTTGCACACATGACTTTTGATTTATTTTTTTTATTTTTTGCTTTTTAAACTGTCCTTATCTCAACCCATGAGTTCTCACATTTTTACTTTTCCGATTCTCTCCCTCATTCCACTTGGGGAGAGTGAGCAAGTGGCTGTGTGACACTTGGCTGTTTGTAAGGGTTAAACCACAACACCTATAAACATCCAAGATAAGACCTCTGATCTTTCTCATTTATCCTCCCCAGATTCTCTGCTACTAGTCCAGGCCTCACTTGAAGTGCATCACCCCAGCTTAGGTGGTAAGCTGAGTAAAAGTGTTGCTGTGTTTGAGCTACATATGATTTTCATTTTCATATGTGCCAGTATAACATTTATTATATTGTTTTATAAGTTTTTGCAATGATATATGACACTAGGGAAAAGACTGAAATACAATGCCAGAAAACCAAAAACATTAAAACCAGAACTGATCGAAACTGATATTGACAACTTGGAGACATTGGCTGGAAAAAGAAATAGGATGGCATTTGATGGGAAGGAATACAACATTCTGCACTTACGCAGGAGTAATCAACTATATAAAATATAAAAAAACAACCGGCTCAGTTGCAGCTCTGCATCATCCTCTAACATATGAAAAATCGCTGCAAGGACAGAAAATGGCCTACATTTATCTTCTGGATAAATCAAGAAGCAATAAGCTTTAGCTGCAGTAAACTCCTAGGTGAGACATTTGGGAAATTTTTTTAACAGTAAGTATAGTGAAACACTGTACTTAATTGTTTGGAGAGATTATGGAGCCTCCTTCACCAGAGACTTTCAGGAGCAGATTACATTTTTCTGTCAAAAAAGGTAGCAGACACCTCGGTACACTTTACTGAAGGGGCATGGATTAAGTCCAGATCTTTCCAGCCCCATGTCTCCTAACTACGTTCTAGATATTGAAGATCTGCTGTTAATATGAGTATTCTCTGTTTCATTGATCAGACCACAGATGAACACATTGCATATATCCAGATCCAGGACTAATGCCTTGGAAAACCCCATTAAGGTCCATTGTCTCAATTTTGTCATGAGCTGCTGGTAACTACCATGAATGTGTGTTTCCCAACCAGCCACACAGCTGCTTTGCAGTAAATATCTCTAGGCTATGTTTCTTGGCTATTTTGGAAACTGTCATCTAAGGCAATATCAAAAGCTTTATCAAAGACATGCTATTTATAACTGCCTCTCTATTCTCTATTCCATGATGTCTCAAGAGATAATCAGGTTGGGTTGTTATGGTTTATTCTTTTCAAGAGATGCTTTCTGTTCTTGATAAACGGATTGCTAATTTGTATTTCTCTGGGTTCAGAAGTTACATTGATTGCTCAATGATTCTCTTTATCCCCCATCTCCCCTTTTGCTTCTCTGCTTCTTCTTCTATTTTCTCTTTAGAAAACATGATTATTGTTTTCCCTTCCCATCTTCTGGAACCTCATCTTGAAGAAGCAGGGACAGTCTCAGCTATCTCGTTAAGTATTCCAGGGTGAGTTTCATCAGGCCCTGCCAATTCACAAGCATCTCTAACCTGTTTTTTTCTGACGCTAGTTAGAGCACTTACCCATCTGTCACCGATGTTCATTGTGTTAGCCATCTGGCCACATTTATCCTGGTTAGTGAAAATGAAGCAAAAACGGCACTTAAACACTCCAGTTTTCCCAATATCCAATAATAGTTTTGTCTTCTCACTGGGAGTTGCTCAGTACTTCCTTTTCCTAGTAATGCATTTTTAGAATGATTTTTGCTATCTTTCTCTCTCCTGTTTATATTAACTCCAGCAAGCCCTGGCATTTTCTATTTTGATCCTATGTGCCATAATGGTATTCATATTTTCATCTTTTTTATTTTTTTTAATGAACAGAATAACTCAGTCCTTCAGTGTCAAATTAAATGAAGAAAAAAGGAGATTTGGAAAGCTACTTGACTTCAAAATAATATTTTTATTAAAACAGGTTAAAGAAAAGAGTACAGGTTAACATAAAAATATTTTTCAGGTCTATTGTTTGTTTTACCAAAAAAACTAAATAAATAAATAAGTGAATAAACAAGAAACAAATATCAGGCCTGCCCAAAGGAGCTTTTTTCCTAAAAAAGAAAAAAAAAAAAAAAAAATTAACCACTAAATTGAGTCACAAGTTGTTCACATACCTGCAGTACCACTGACTACCCTCAGTCCCAAAGCTCACAGGTTACTAGTCCAGAGATCGGGTTCCTTTTTGCATGCACATTTATTTAGGAAAATACATTTTTTGTGCCAACCCATGAGGAGTTGTCTCATACAGCCATGCCAACTGCTGCTTGCTTACCATCAAAGCAAGGAGGCTTTTCTGAACATTTATATCAGCAGCTAATATTTGGATTTTTCAGACTGCAGGTGCAGAGAGACCTTACTCTGCATTACCACACTGCAAACAGCAAAGCCTGATACTCCACTGGAAGTAAGATTTTGCAACATTGCATCTTTGACTATAGTCAGCTTCTCAGATTCTGACGTGAGGAAGAGTAATACCACAAAAGAAAATGTAAGATATGTTTTACTGATGGGAGTTAAGGATCTGTAATTCCTTGGGATTTGAAAGCAAAATACGTTCATACACAGACAGTAAGCAGACATAAAGAAGACCCCTTGCCCTTACCATGGAAAGCTATGCAAGCCAAAGGAACAATCAGGATTAGGAATGTTCCTAAAGCTTGCTGTGTTCATAAATTTATTTGGTCTTAATTTTATCTTATCTAAGCAGTGTGTGTTCTCTGAAGCTGATTGCCTTTGCATCATAAGACTCCTGCAATCTTTGAATCATGACTGAATGTCTTTAACACATCTGTTCTTGTTTGCCAGCAAGCTACAGTTCTTGATATGGCAGCTAATGTTTGCCTTGGTGAAGTGCTATAGCCATGGTGCCAGTAAGATCAGGTCTCTCTCATCATCCCCCAGACTGAAATCAACCCAGACTGAAGTTCAACAGGTGTATTCCATTTTTTAGAAGTTTATAATTCAGATGTGTTTGGACTTTGATGTGGGAACATACTTGCAGCAATGTGCCCTTGACAATGAAAACATATTCAGCAACACAGAACAGCTTCTTCTCCAGCATTAATACGACTTGAGTCAGAGGAAATAGAGACATATTCACACCCTCTTTCAGCTCCATTCACATTTTTCTTTCCAATGAATAACAATATACTTCCCCCACAGTTTCACAAGAATCCTCCTTGGGGTTCTGCTGCATTTCTATAAGTTTGTTCCACCAAAAGATTAGCAGAGAAAACCCACATTCACTTCTCCAGGGCCTTGACCACAGCCCCATGACCCTCCAAACCCTAAGCATTAGGCTGTCTGTGGCCAAGGCCAGTTCTAACATAGAGCAGCTGTGCAGCCTTGCAGGGGGCTGCTGTGAAAAGAGCCTTGGGAGAGGCTTCTGTGGGAGTGTCCACTACCATCACTCCCAACCTGTGTTTAAGCTCAGGTCCTCACCTGTGGTCCCTGCTTGAATTTAATTGTAGCTGCACCTGTGCCCAGCCAGGTACTGGTCGGTCTGGACCTCTAACTTGCCTCTGGATCTGCTGCATCACTATGGACCCACCTGGTGACTAGTGGGTATCTTGGCTGCCTCTGCATTCAGGCCTGCTCTGTGATTCTAGCTTTGGTTGTAGGAGACGGCACCACTTCTCATGGAGGTCACAGTGATGACTCCTTGCTGTCACCCTCAGCTCCTGGCAAAAATTTGCTGCTTTCCCATAGCTACTCCCAGCTTTTTCAACAAGATAGGTCAGGTGGGGGATGATGGGCAGGCATCAGTGTCCTTCCTTGTGCTGCCTTTTTTTTTTTTTTTTTTTTTTTTTGCCCTGACCCAGCAACCTCTCTGCACACATAGGAGAGGGAGGCAGAACCGGGCCAAACCTCTTGTCACTTTTTCTCAACTTACAAGACTGCAAGAGATTTTCTTCCCTTCTGTAGTCACAGAGAGGTCAGAGAAAAGGGAAAATCTCTGAAAAGGGCTGTGATTTATTTTGCCTCTCACTTGTTCTCTCTAGGCACTGTCTCTCAAAAGAAGGCTAAAGACTTTCCAGGGCTGACTTGTTTTTTCTGAAGTAACCTAAAGTCTGTAAAATAACATCTCAACCCACACTTGTTACTTCACACATAAGCACAGGGGCAGATCATGAGCAAAATTACTTACACAGAGGAAAAAAAAATGGGAAAAGAAATTGCAGAAGGTTTACCCAATAGTAAGACTACGTGTGTGCCAGTACAACAAAAAGGATGTACATTCTCAGGCAAGGCTATTTGTGCCTCCTCCCAGATTTGTGTCTAAAATATGAGAACACAACAGATGTATGTTACATTGGATAAGTAACATACACATCTAAATCATATCTCTTTGTGTGGTGCAGGAGGGAAAAGTGTCCTTTCCTCACTGGTAATTAGAGGGTGCAGCAGATGGTGAGGCTTACTGTACTTCGTAAAGTCCATTAAAGGAACCCAGGCTGCCAAGTGATTCTTCATTACAAAGAGCTTGTTAAGGAGCACCTAGGAGTTTTTCCTAGGGTTTAGGAAACATTCTTTTGTATAGTAATATACTGTTTATATTAGTATTCTTATTCCTACTGAATGGTTTTCCTTCTGGCACCAGGAACAGTATTCTAATTATAACACCCAAAGGCACCAGACTGTATGCATACATGGCCAGATACAAACTCTATCACTACTCCAAAGATCTTGTAAGTCAAGTAGAAGAAAGAAATGTTTTTATCATTCCGCATATTGAACATGAAGGCACACAGAGGTAAGATCTCGTTAGTACAGCAACAGAAAGCCATGGACAAGCTGGGCCATAAACAGACCTCTTAAGCCAATACAAGCAAATTTCACAACCAGCTGTTTAGCCTTTTCAGTTGCAGCTCACTATATTTTAATAAAACATTCATTAAAAAATGCTATACTCTCCTTTGAGAATATTTTCTTTTATTCCACTTTTTTTTTTTTCTTTTAAATGTCATATGTTCTTTCCACTCTGACAGATTACACGGAGGTACATACAGAGATGTGAAATGAATAGTGGTTACTTCCTGCCATGTTCATTGCCTGGAATAAATAAGAATTCATGTCAGGGGGTGAAAAATAATCATGTCCCTCTGTGAGTCACCCCTTCCACTTCACCATGTATACTTGCATCCTAAATTGAAAGGGGTTATAAATGAAGAATTTTCAATATTCCTTATGTGGCTACCATACAAGTTCATAGTGTTTCTCATGGGTGATGGAGAACAGAAATCAACATTAATCTTTCCCCTTTAACGTAGTCATCAGAGTACTCTAATATATTTTCCCCATAATGTAACTAGAAAAACAATTCTACCTTTCCTTAAAAGGTATATGAGATAATAATAAGCATAGCTATCACAAACTGAATTCCTTCAAGTCTGTATTCCACTTTACAAAAAGTGGAGGGAAAAAAAGCATTAGAAAATGGGTTCAAAACACAAGTTCCATGGTTGTCTTTGTTTTAGTTTCCTCCCCAGGTCATACTTGCTCCTACATGTGTATTGCATACTGTTTCACATAGCAAATAGTAGAAAAAATTATGTCATTAACCCAGAACCTGATATGCCAACACTTCACAAACTCCTGGAGCACAAGTGTTGGTGCTTCCTTTTGCCACCTCCTCAGACACAGAGCTAGCACAGATGCGCCTCCCACTAGGCAGAGTCCACTTAAAATACAGATCTGATTTTTGGGATGCACACATTTATTGCAGTGGCCGAATGTGAGCTTTACAGAAAATGTGTTAGATACAAGCAAGAGAATGATTGCAGGGTCCTGTACAAGACAGAGTTATACACAAAAATAATGTTCTGGGTACTGTAACCCCAAATGTGTATCAAAGATTCAAGTGAAAAATAGTGATCAGAATTTCAGCTGTACAAATACATATGCCTATACACATGTTAACTGGTCACAAAGCAAACATTTAATGTAACAGAATATAATGTCTTCTGACAGAGGGGGATTTCAGGGCTAATTAAAGCCAAGTTCTAGCTGCTGGACAAACTGGCTATTGTTTGGTGACCAACATGCCATTGTTGGATGGCTTTGTAGTCCCAAACTACGGACAGAAATTTGTCTGCCCGAATCAGTCATGTAAATGATGGAGAAGCTGGAGGGGCCAAGGATCCTGGCCTAACTGGAAATGCTTAAACAAAAAGGCAAAATCTATTGAAGAAGTTTTCAAACTAAAACAATGGAAAGGTTAGTGATTTTAAAATGAATGAATATGTGAACATTGAACACACTTAAGTATCAGCCATGCAGCAGCTGAAAACAGTATTATGCTGTACAATATCGAATTAATCTACGTGGTTGTTCTGAAAGTATTTCTTTTAAAAACAATTTCCCCACCTAAGTTGCCTATAATTCAGCCTGAGTTCCTGTGTTTTCCACACTTCAGCTGATTTGAAGACTGCAGTCTCTCCAGAAAAACTGCCAAACACAGAGGATATGTAGATCACAACAACCACAGCCAGAACCACTAGGAACCCAAAAAGCTTTTTACACACAAGTTTCTTAAAAACAGACCAATGCGTTAAACCAGTAGATTTTTCCTGGTTCACAAAGAACTTACATCTAAAGATACTATTTGAGGGGGGAAAAAATAAAGGAGAAAAAAACATGCTATTTTTAGTTGCCTCTGTACCAAGAAAGGATCAGTCACCTGTTTTGTGGGGATTTTCCTACACAGCAATATGCTTCCATAAAAAGAAGCCTGGCTGCTACTTACTTTGCCAAACTAAATGTGGACCACAAACAGTCCTGGCATTTAAGATATTGCAGACATTGCCAGTGCCTGATCTGAGCAGGGTACCCAGAGCCAGGAACCTTACACTCTGATGCAGCTCTTCAAGGTGCTTTATGTGACCTCAGGCATATACCAGTCATTTTAGCCACGGAGTGACGTGGATGAGAGACCAGGATATGATTAGGGTATTAAAAACACAGACAGAGACATCATCATACAAAACGTTCCTCTATACTGTCAGACAACAGCTAATGTATGCATTTCCTTTTCTGGGTTTTAGGCTTATTGTGTTGCTTTATTACAGTACATTGGAAAAAGAACTTCAGAATAAAAAGTGAGACCTAAACTAGTACATTTTAATTTTTGATAATCTTGGGTTTGTACACTAAAAAGTAAATTTCTAATATAATGCTGACATAAAATGAATAATCCAGCAGAGAGGGGTCAAACACTACTTGACAGACAGGAACTTTAAAAAAGAATCATTTGAAGTATTTTGATCTTTTATACATTTCTTTCCTTTGAAACTGATCATGCAATGTAACATTCAACAGACTGAGGCTTGGAGGAGAGGGAATATTCCCTGAAAACCTGAGGATTTTGAAAAACAATGTGCCCAACCAAAAACCTAGAATTCAGATGCAAATCACTTTAAGCCAAGATCCTTAGAGGAAAACTCTGGAAGTGGTTGTATTGGGTAAGCCCATAGTTCCATCTAGCCCACTGCGCTTTTTCCCCACAAGTGCCTTAAGAGAGCGTTTGGGTGTAAGAGCAGACTAAGTGTATCCTGAACCCTCTCCCCCCGACCCCAATTGTCTCCCATTCTTACATTCTTTGCTCAGAAGTGTGCTGAGCTAGCTGTGTCTTCTACAATTGCAATACTTCTCCACTGATTTCCCTTTCATGAATTTGTCGAGTCTCCTCAGAGACGCATAGAAACCTCTAGCATCCTCCACGGCAGAATTCCACAGGTCTCTTGCCCTCTGAATGAAGAGCAAACTCATGGTGATAATCTTGATTGTGGCTCCTATGACCAGATCACACTCTTCTGTTTCCACTCAGAAGGAGATAATGAACGACAGATTCCTCTCTGCCCTTTCTATGTTTCTCCACATTTTGTAGACCTTTGTTATAAATTTCTTCCCCACATTCATCTCTCCCACAGATTGAAGAATCCCACTTTATCGAGTCACCCGTGGCTTGGAATTGGCATGGGATAGCATGCCATTCCCACACATCCTGTCACCAGTGACCAGGGAGAAAAGGCTGGCACCTCCCTCTCCACTTCCCCTCCCCAGGAAGTTGCAGAGAGCCATGAGGTCACCTCTTGGCCTTCCTGGCTCCACACTAGACAACCCAAATGTGTTCAGCCTCTCCCCACAGGACATGCCTTCCAGCCCTTTTAGCAACTTTGTTGCCCTCCTCTGGACACTTTCAAGGACTTTAACATCCCTCTTTATATTGCAGAGCCCAGAACTGCACACAATACTCAAGGTGAGGCTGCACCAATAGTAAATATAACAGGAAAATCACCTCTTTTGACTGTCGGGCGACACTGTGTTTAATGCTCTCCAAAATGCATTTTACTCTCTTGGCTGCCAGGGCACGCTGTTGGCTGGTGCTGAGCTGTTGCCACCAGCACCCCCAGGCCTCTTTCTGCAGAGCTGCTCTCCAGCTGCTTGTCTCCTGGTCTGTGCCTGTGTCCAGCATTACTCTGTCCCAGGTGCAGCACCTGGCATTTTCCTTTGCTGAGCTTTATACCATTGCTAATCACCCAGCTGCAACCTATCTAGATTCCGCTACAAGATCTCTCATCCTTTCAGGGAGTTAACAGCACCTTCCAGTTCAGTATCATCAGCAAACGTGCTGAGGGTGCACTCCACATCCAGACCATTGATACAAATGTTGAACAGGACTGGCCCTAGAATTAAGTCCTGGTGTCCATGAACCTCGTTTACTGTAGCCCTATTTACTACATACAACCTTAGAGCTCTGTCACTGAGCCAGTTCATTACCCAGAGTGGCACGAATGTGTTTATCTCACAGCTGGACAATTTGCTCAGGATTCTGAGAGGGAAGGCCTTACTGAAATATAGAAAGATTATGTGCACCACCTTTTCATCTTCGCTGCCCAGCCCTAGACTTTTTCAATTTCTGCTCTATTCTCCTTGGAAAGAGGGACATAACATTTGAGCTACAAGTGGATTTATTCTGAGTCACAATAATGGTGTTCTCAGTCTTAGTCTCAGCTTTTTTCCTCATATTTTCAAAATTTTGAATTGCTTTTTGACTGATACCAAGCACTGAGTTCATGTTTGCACGGAAATATGAGTCATAACCCTAAGATTTCACTCCAGGGTGATGATGGGAGCTCAGAGCCCATCTTTTTATATGCAAAGTTAGGATTGTTTTTCCCATGTGCATCACTTCATATTTGCCAATTCTGAGTTTCAGCTGTCTCTTATTAAATAAGTGTTCTGCTTTTATGAGCTATCCATTATTGTCTTCCAGAATATTCTTGTTACTGTAATTGTTACTTTATATTTAAAAGAAACATCATTTGTTTTTCAATAATAATTGTGCTAGCAGCTTCCACAATACATTATTAACATTGCAATATTAACATTCAATTACAGAATAAGCAACACTTTGTATTTTGAAATAGAAACATCCTTAAAACCAAGTACAGTTATAAAAGTTGTAAAAGTTTTCTTCACAATCATGGATAATATTAAAATGCCAGACATGTGGCATTTGTGTAACTGCATTTCAATTTGGATAATGATATGAATTTTCTGAGATTCTCTTCAGGTATGACTTCAGTCTACAACTTCCTCGTAAGGGGTTGTCAAGAGGCAGGAGACCTTTTCTCCATTAACACCAGTGACAGGACCCGCGGGAACGGGGTTAAGCTGAGGCAGGGGAAATTTAGGCTGGACGTCAGGAAGGGGTTCTTCACAGAGAGGGTGGTTGCACACTGGAACAGGCTCCCCAGGGAAGTGGTCACTGCACCGAGCCTGTCTGAATTTAAGAAGAGATTGGACTGTGAACTTAGGCACATGGTCTGAACTTTTGGGTAGACCTGTGCGGTGTCAAAGAGTTGGACTTGATGATCCTTAAGGGTCCCTTCCAACTCAGGATATTCTATGATTCTATGATTCTACCTGGTATATAAACAATATGAAACGGATCTCGTTATTTGATATGGAATTTACTGACATGGAACAAGCAGTTAATTAGTGATGTGTCCATAGGCATTAAATAATAACATCTAACTTACTGGTTTTTAGACTAAAGTTGAAGTTGGCTTTCTTTTTGATTTGTTCCCCTGAAAACATAAAATTTCATCATAGTTAACATTTATATTTAGAAAAATATATATATATATAATTATCTAAACCCCAATATGTTTGTCATATTCTCTTATTCAGTCATTTTAAAATAAACATTGTTCAGAAGCTAATACATCCCAGAATTTAAGACACTGAAAAAAACGGTTAACAATGACTTAGATAAAAAATAGTTGGCAAAATTCAGTCAACACCAAGAATGTTATTGAGCTGTTGCTTCTTGAAAGCTATATATGTTAGCTGTGACTGAACAATTCTGCTGTTAACACTCACATGCAGCCATTTAAAAACATATATTACATCACATCAGGGAAATGAGACATTACTCCAACCCTGTCTATATGTCATCTTCCTAAAGAACAATATCAAATTAACCAGAAGTTTCTCCATTTACCTGAATGAAGTGCAATTCAGCAACAATTACACTCAAGACTAAAAATCTGGAAATTTTAATCTGCAGAAAAAAATGAAGAAAACAAAATATATATATGTATATATATATATACATATATAAAAGTATATACAAATAACACTGCAATTGCAAGAAACTTTCACTTCCCTGTGCACCATGCTGCAGCATGATGAGAAAACATACTCATGCCCTAGGGGTAGATTCTGCCTGGAGTTCCTAGACAGAGGACTTCTCTTTGAACCTCCCTTTGACCAAGAAACTTCAGAGATACTTCTGCATTTGAAATTGAGTCACAAGAGTCCAATTGCTGTATGATGTGTGATGGTAAACTGTGTAAGTCAGCTTTGCTGTTCACTCCTTGCTTGTAAGTGGACAAATAGAATGATATCACTGTAAAATAATGTCTGGGAAAAGAAAGAAAAAAGAGTAGTTGTCTTCAAGAACCAAAGGAATCCTGCTCAGCTTCACAAAGCTATTTGTGTAAACAGAAGGAGGAAGGGTGATGTAAATAAAGCCTACATTAATATCTTTTTCTAAAGAACTTGATGAAACCACTTTAAATTAGCAGAGCTCCCTCACATAGCTGCATTGCTGCCCAGGTAGTTATGGAGGTAATTGATATCAGGCATTGTAACTCAGAATTTATATTGACATTTCACAATGAAAGTGTTTTTAACAGGAAGAAAAAGCAGTTTATTTTGCTTAATATTAACCTCAGAGAGGAATTCATTACCATCAATCTTCAGAAGAAATACAGATATCAGTCTTGCTGAGGTAGCGCTGTTATGTTTGGAGTGGAAGAGGCTTTGTTTGTTGCTGGAGAAGAACCTGCTATACACTTTCAATAGGAAACTGGCCTTCAGATTTCTTACTGGAGGGATCAAACTTAGTTCTGAATAGCTTATGTGACCAGGAAAACTGAAAACGAGAATATAGGAAAGTTCTTCTTTAGAGGAAAGGCCAGGTATAGCATTGTAATATTTAAATGTCTTTATTCCAGTTCCATAGACCCCTGCTACTGTTAAATTTTTCCTTAATTACCTCAGTTCAAAAAGCAGAAGCAGATAATTAACTCTTTAAAGTATTTGAAGTTTACACAATTCTACAATATCAGAAAAAATGTCCAATCTCCTGGGGGTTAGCTCAGCCTCAGAACTGGACAAACATGGCTGCATGCTTTTTTCTCTTTGAACAATAGTTGAGCATCACTCCTGGTATACAATATAAGCATATACTTTGAAGCAGGACCTCTTATTTCTAGTGAACTTGAGTATGGGATGAGAGGTGGGTTGCTCCCTGATGTTTCAGCATGAAAACATTTGCCAATGATCACCCAGATATGACTGCACCACAGGGGAGAAAATAAAGTGTAGGTGCTACTTGGGACACAGGTGAGAGAAAGAAAACTGGGGGGAGGAAACTCTGGTAAATCCATTTAACCCCTCAAAAGAAAGAGAATTGTGTCCATGAAGTTGTATGTTTGAAAAAAGTCTAATTACAAAAAACAACATGAAAAGTCAAACACCTTCAAAGCTGGAGGAACTCTGGCTTTATACATGGCTTTATACCATTACCCAAAGTCACTAAGCAGATTGTAGCTACATTCAGCTAAGATTTATGGAGATTTGATGATCAAAAGAGAGGGAAAGAAAAAGTGAATTCAGGAGAAGTGCTCTTAAAAAGAGGGAGCTGAGGTGTTGAAGTTACCTAGGGCCCAAAGGGGCTCCCATGGGTCATCAGGGCAGGGCCCAGCAGCCAGTCCCTGTCCCAAGACTCCAGTACCAGGAACATCAGGGTAGCCCCCGCCCAGGCACTGGCAGCTTCCCAGTGGACAGGGACAGGTCAAAGCCAGGCCTGGACATGGGACTGCAAGTAGCCTGGCCTGATGGGGCCCATGGCCAGGCATGGCAGGGCAGGGCCATGGGGAGCTGGAGACCAGACCTGATGTGGCCTAGCTGGGGCAGAGGCTAATGTTCCCTTGGGACCCACACCCCCAAAATCTATCTGACATCTGAAGCAGTAAAGCACTACTAAAGCAAGAACAGGAGTAGTGAAGCTACGTTGTATTTGCTAACTTTGTTTCCAGCTCAGGAAAAAAAGGACATATCAGATTGCCCTTAAACAAAAGCAACAAGCCTGGGTACTTCACCCATTTATCTGGCCTGCTTGCTTACAAGACTTTAGGGTCATTTCATGCAATTCCTCCTTCAGTGCAGTAAATGCTACCCAGAAAGGCAGATGACATTTTATATACTCCAGAACTGTAGCAGGCAAATTTTATGTGCATTATGAAATTTTACTTCCTTTCCTGATGAACGTTTTCCTAATGATGTGTTTGAAATGTAGATATAGCTTTATTTTGCCAGGACAATTGAGCCTGTGTTCTCCAGGCAGTGATAAAGTACAACAAAAAAGCCCCGACAGACCTCTCTTCTCCCTAGGTGCACTTTATAAATGATCCATCATACAGAATGACTTGCAGCCCCTTTTCATATATGCTCATATGCTCCTTTATCTCTTCTCAAGATTTGTTTTAGAGAGCTGAGGAATGCATAAAGATGTTTGAGTCACATTGATATCCTGTGCTTTTTTGTAGTATATTATACAAAGAACTCCACAAGTAGAGTGCAACTGGAAGGCCTGGTTTCTGTACTGGCCTTCCACAATGCTATGGGAAATCAAAAGAAAGCTTAGTAGAGTTTGGAAAAAAAAAAAAGAAAAAAGAAAAAAAAAAAAAAAAGAAAAAAAAATAGTTTTTATTGTTGCCTTTAGAACATCTTTCCAAATTAAGAGCGTTTAAATTCAATTTTAATGCTGAGAGAACAAGATCTGCATTGTTCACATCTGCTCGTTAAAGTAAATAAGGACTCATTCTGGAGGAGTAAGATGCAGAATGACTGTCCTTCCTGTGCCTTCAGCCCTTTTACTCATTCATTACACACCTTTCAAAGCTGAGGCAAATGTGTACCACCAGCGATTTTCTCACTGTGCTGTTGTGACTCATTCACCAAGCCACACCTGCAGAAGTGGCCAGGTAGGAGAATAGCCAGTCCCCACAATGACAACACCTATGTTGTCCCCAGAAGGATATGTCATGCACAGCCACTTAGATATCTCCACCCAAGAGGGTCCAGATACATAACTTAAAAAATTTAATGCTGGGGTTTTGTTGTTGTTGCTTGTTTGTTTTTTGTCTATTTAAGATGCCTCCTTTGCTTCTGTAGTTTTCATTTGCCTGCATAGAGAAAACACCTTTATGATCAAGTAGATAAAGTTGTTTGATGAAATCTACCTTGGGGGGACAGGAAATTCTCTATAAGATAGTAAAATGCTATAGCTCCGTGTTCCTTATGCTGAATATACAGTCCTGGAAAAGACTGCTATAGCCTGCTGCATCTTTTGCATTACAAATTCCTTTTATAGAATCTTTGCAGCTAAAGGTAAAGAGATGTAAGTGAAAAAAAATCTGGAATTTTACCAGGGTTCATGTGCATCCTGGGTAAGACTTCCTATTTATGATGGACAACATGTCCAATTGCAATTATATAGAAATAAATCCCAGGCATAAACACGAAGATATGTCAGCCAAATTCCTTTATCCTTCTGTCATAATGATGGGCAATGTTTTGATCTTACTGACAGAAGGAAAGTAAGATCGTCGTATGACCATAACCACAACAGTCATTTTTTTCTATTCATTGTCCCCAGTTCATTGCCTCTCAAGACATGATTTTAGTCCTTTGGTCACACAGCCTAGTTACTTTCCTGTCCTCAGCTCTTGTGCTGACATATGTATAAGTCAGTCATACATTTCATACAAACCCATTGCTCTATTCAGTCGGGCAAGGAAGAGAAAATGCCAGAACTCTTGGGGGAGATTTTGGGGATGGGTGAAAAAAGGTCACAGGCCCTGCAGAGGATCAGAGAAGAGCAGAGGATCAGCAAGGAGTTTGTGCTGTCAGCCTGCAATCAGATGCATTCATCATGTGCAAAGCCCACTAAACTAACGGCATCACAGGAGACTGGAGAATCTGTGACTCTAAATGCAACATCGCTCTGCCATTTTTTGTTATTAAAATCAGTTCTATTTATTGCCATCTTTATTTTATCTGCTTTCTCCTCCACACTGGTTCCTGTGTAAATCAACACTGAGCAACAAAGAATCTATTTTTTGACCCTACCAAAACCACAAGGCATTATAGCTAGTATAGAGACATTCTGGAAAAATGCTATAGCTACAATAATTTTGAAAAAAAAAAAAAAAAAAAAAAGTTTTTCACAGTTAAAGAGAATGAAAAGGCAATATATATTTGAATTTCACTTTCCTAAGTTACCATTTCCTCTCATATTTAAATTACACCTATTATTGGTGTTATTCAGAATTTCTGGGGAAAAAAATAATTAGCAAACATCAAACTGAGTATCAACCTAATAGCTAATTTTCAATTCAACTAAGATGCATCAAATGCACTAAAAACTGTTAAATAGGTGTGTAATTTTGGCTCAGAACAATTTGCTTTTCTGTTTATCTTGCAGGAAACTCCATTTTACCAAGTCATCAGACTATGTTTTTGTGAATAAGAAAATGTATTAGTATAGAAGTTTCTTTTCTGGGAGGTAAGGAAATGCTACCTTCTACTTATAATCATATTAAGTTCTCTTGTATATCACAGTAACCTTTAAAATCAGGGGTTGTTCTGATGTTAAAAATACTACAGACTTCTACTTATCTACATACCAGATGACAGAATATGAAGGTCTCAATACTCAGAAGATCTGTGCATTCCTGTTCTAATAACTTGAATTGCAGAGAAATTCTAGATACACATTAATGTAGCTATGTTAATTAGTTTGCCAGGCACTAAACAGAGCTGGGTTCACAGCCATGAACTGCAGCAACATAAAGGAAACAAAAAACAATTAACATGTTCTCAGCAAGGACATATAGACTAGGAAAGAGTTAACTGTGCCGTGTTGTTTCTAAGCTCTGCCATTGGAAGAAAAAAAAAAAAAAAAAGGTAAAAGAGGATAATTTGTACACAGGTGGAAGTGATAAACACAGAGCTGTGCATAAAAAAAGAAGCAGGATTCTTGCAATTCTTTGGAAACTGTGAGTTTAGAAAATGAAGGAAACCAAACAGAATTATTTTCACATAATGAGGATATGCTGATTCTACCTTCCCTGAACACTTGGAAGTAAAGCTGCAGCTTCAAAATGTGCATTTGGGATCTTGCTTCATTTAACATCCATTCCACACTGCAATGGCTTTAGAAGCCTGACCCCCCTGAGGAAAAGCTGAAACATTTTTAAAAAGATAATACAATTAAAAATATTAATGTAATAATAACATTAAGAAAAACAAAAAATAACAAAAAAAATCCAAAAGTGTAACCAGCAGCAGACAGAAAGAAGCTAACTGTGCTCCAGGAAGGGGACAGGACAGAGAAAAATACCAGTGACTAAGACTCACTGACACATTTACAGAGGATGTTTCAAAAGGGAACAACCTGGGACCTCTGAGGTGTCCTGCCCAATTTAAAATGTTCTCCCACAGATTTCCTGGCCAATGCAGCCATCTTACACTAGATGAATTTGGGTCCCAGCTCTGCTGGCAGGTCAAAAACATGGTGAGGCTGACTCCCTGACCTTATTCTGTTTCTTCCTCTATTCCTCACTTCTGCAGTGGCTGAAGACTTTTTGAGCATATGTGCAAAAAAGGGGGATACTGAGGTTCTTCCAGCTCTTTTTCTACCAGGTGCTGACCTTTTCCTCTTAAAAGTGCTGGTGGAATTCCCATCTTCCTTCCCTATCTCATGTACTACGTCTCTCTCTGTAATGGTAATTCCTTTAAAAACCAGGTATATAACTTTAACATGTAAGAGAATATCTGGGCATTTGTTGTTTATAAACCCCAAAATAAGTTTACAAAACTAAGCATAAAAATGATTTCCCTGAAGGAGAGTCATTAAAATATATTTTCTCAGTACTAGGATGGAAAAGAAAGGGAGGAGATATGGACAAAATCTAAGCTAAGCATATACTGCTGGATAATAATAGTCATTTAAAATGGAAATTGCACACTGGAAGCAGAACTTTTTAACTTTTAAGAGTACTGACTAACAAGCAGAGATTTTTATATCATTTTTTCTATGAGAGAGATTTCTAGAAAATCAAAGTTTTCCAGCTACCGTGTTTTCAGATCAGCAGGAAGAGTAGAGACATGTAACTGACAGTTCAAATGTTTTTCTTCATTGAAAAGTTTCTCTGTGGACAGAGAGTGATTTGGTGAGAGAAGTCCAAGCTGTAAATAAAAAATTTTCTCCCAATAAATTGTGTTGGAGATCATTTGGAGTGTGTTTGTCTTGGAAACTGCAGCAGCCAATGGATGGTACCTATTCCATGAAGAAATAAAATAAGAGGTATTAAAAGCAATTACAGTAACAAGATGACTTTGATTTGCTCATTCAAAAAGAAATCAAATTACTAAACAAAAATCAAACACACTTCTGATACTGTCTATTAGCCGTTTGCACATCTCCAAGAATACAAGATTTTGCTGGAAGACCAAGCCTGCCCTTTGATAGTGACTCATTACAATATGCTGCAAAGTTCTGCTGCAAGAATCTGCTGCTATAACATGACCTTCTTCCTGTTAAATAATGCCAAGACTGATGTAATGTGCTTGTTTGAACTTCTAAACGAATCAAATACAAGCACACTTTCCTAATTCTGATATTGTCTTACAAGAGAGAGAGCTCACATAACCAAGAACTTTGCCACAATAGTCCTCTGTGGTATACTGTAGTATAGCCTCACTATTAGAGAATCAGGAATATGAACCTGCATAACAGTACAGCAAATTCTGACATTAAAAATAAATTAATTAATTAATTAATTTAAAAGAATAATAAAAGTTACAAACCAAATATCTGAAATTTTCCAGAAAGAACAAAAAAAAAAAAAAAATTCAACTGTTTTCTGCAATATGATAGCTGATCCCCGATAGAACTGCTCCATTTTTATCAGTTCTATCCTTAAATATCAACAAATGGTACCAGCTCACAGCCACAATATGAAAGCTCTAAGCCTTGACTATCTTTCTGTCTGGCACTATTTCTCCAGACTTTGTGCAGGCCTTTTGATTTATGCCATCTGAAATGGAATCTGAATAAGGACTAGCCCAAGCAAAAGCCTCATTCCTGCAAATATGGATTTTGCAATCCCATAACTTAGTGACCCAAATTCTCAGTGAAAACATCTTTCATCTGTTTGTTTACTTGCTTGTTTAAAAATGAAGTCAAAGTGGGGCAAATTCAATCTTTTAAAATTCCTTGTTTTTGTGACAACTTGGCCACTTACTTTTGTGTTTAGAAAAGTTGAAAATTTATTTAAGACTCTTTGTTTTTCAGAAATGCTGAAAGACAAACTCCTAAAGCTAACCTTTCTACTTTGCTTCTTCTGCCCAGATCTTCCTTTCCCTTCAGCACCATGATTTTAAGAACAAGGCTGTGCTCCAAAAAACTACTCCTAAACCATCATCTCAGGTTAACATCAGTTTACCCCACCAGCATATCCATAGATTTAAATACCAATTTGCATGAAGTAGGTCATTATTTCTTTCATATCAAAATACAGCCTGATGAAATTTTCACAAGATTACTTTCAGGTAAGATTTTAAAATGAGCCCGGCTGAACCTTGCCCTGTTGGGACTAAAATCCATTCTAGAATAACACACCTGAAATCAGTTGAACATTGCTGAACACAATGCCTTAACAGAAACTGACAACTTTTTTTTCCTTTTTAAACTATGTACAGTTTTAACTCACACATTCCCCAGCACAGCACTCTTTCATCCTTTTCCAGGTAGCAGAGTATAGGTTTTCACATTTTGCTCCTCTGGCATCTTCTTAAACAAGCCAGCTCCATAAGTGGTACCTATAACCCAAGTGATATGTTGCTGCTCTGAACACTGAAATGAGTGGGTTTGGGTAGGGAGGAGAAGGGTTTCTACAGTCGATCTATTTTGCTTGGGTTTTGCTCCTGCTGAGTGCACTCAGCATTATATTGGTTCTGTGTGCTTAAGAACAGCGTGCTGGAGTGCAAGAAGAATAACAAGCCTTTTGAAATATCGGAGAATATTTCTAGCCTGCAGCAGAGGCCAGTGTCAGACAGAGGATTTCAGGGTAGTTTTTGCACTTTTCAGTCCCTTGCCACACTTTCTCCTTCACATGGAAAATTCACAGCAGATTCAGTATATTCACCTTCACCTAAATTATTACCCAGGAGCAGGACAAGACTTTACTCCATCCTGCTTGTGGCTATCACCACCTCTCTCCTCAGAGTATTTGCTTTAGTCCAGAGGCAAAACAGGATACATCCCAAAATCTAATTACTTTAAAATGCACATTTATCGTTTATTCCATTTGTTTTTCTTTACATTTACATCAACATAAGGAGGGTTCAAGCTGTTACTATGCATGTACTACATCACTGCAACAAGACACTAGGCCTGGGCTGAGTGCTACAAACCATGGCTCTAGCAAATATGTGCATCATCTCCTTCATTTCTGTGCTTAAATTAAAGGGTAGCAGATGTAAGTAAGAGGTGAAAAAGTAGCTCAGTTATCTGACATTTGAAACTGTGCATGCTTTGCATGAAAACCATTCTGCTGCACCTTTAGAGATAAGTTTTTAGAGATAATTATTCCATGCACTCTGTCACATTATTCCTCCCTTAGGACTCTAAGTGTTACTGTTCTTGATGCCAACCCTAGGGCACCAGGAGATGTTGTCTCCGCATAAACGAGCTTGGTCTGTGTGCTGGAGTTTGTGAGTGAAGGGCCCATTAGTTCCTAAGAGAAAATCTCGTGGTGTTACTGGCATCAGCAACTGAAAAAGCAGGATGCATTTTGATTGTCTTTTTTTCAGTCTCTATCAATGATACATGGGAACTAAAACAAAGTGATCAACCCTGAGAGAGCACTGACAAGTTATTGATTTGCTCTCTCTTCTAATCTGCTTGTACTTCTCCTAAAAAAGGAATTCATGAGACGGCAAAGTGAATAAAAATAGCCAGAGGCAGATTCTCCTCAGCAGCAGGAAAAAATAAATAAATAAATAAATAAAAGATGAAAAAGATGAGAGGCTTCAAAGCCCTAGAGGGCAGAGAAGAATGGGGTGTTGGGTGGAGGTACAGGGAGGGAGTGCCAGGACCTAAGCAGAAATTAGGAACAGGGATGAAGGAGGGCAGTCAGCATGGGCAGTCAGCCAGTTTGAACAGGGGAATGAAGCCAAAGGTAAAGAAGCAGCAACAGTGACTGATTACTACTCAAACAAATCAAAACCTTGGGAAGGCAGAGAGCAAGGTGTTCAGTTAAATTTAGCTGGTGAAAGTGATGGAGCAGCATGCTAGCTGGTCAGAGAAGATGTCATAGTTGATATGCCAGACTTATAGCAGGGAGACGAAGAGATGACCAGAGTAAGGCTGTTTTTCTGAGTAGACAGGAGACAGAGATGGAGAAGAGCTGTAGATTTGGATCATAGGAAGGATTCTCAAATAATGTAGTAAAAAGTTAAATCTGTCAGACAGCAAGTGGTCACCAAAGGGCACCTGCACAAGTTTCTTGATTTAGATGTGAATGGTTAGGCTTATTTCACCCCTAGCTGGTAAGACGGATATTTTGGACTTGTAGTCTGAGTAATTGACTAAGCATTTCCAGATTTGGTCCTTAAAGAAGATCAGGCTTCTTAGTTTCTTGAATGCTATCACATTAAGTGGATTACTATGGAAATAAATATGGAAGCATTTCTGCTGGCATAAATGTCTGTTAAATGTGCAGATAGACTTTTGAAAAGTTTGCGGCTTGCCGTTATTCAAACTCGCTGCATGACACGACTGAAATTGCATGTTGTAGGCAGCACAAAAATAATACTAATATGAAGGCAACGTCAATATTAGACTCATCAATGCAAATCCTCAGGAAGTTTCCATGTACGCTAATCCAGATGTTACTCAGTTTTTAGTTAAAGTAGCTATGTTTCATCTTGGTTAGTGATAGCTTGTCTTTATGGTGTCAGAAAAGCTTTTTGTTTACCAACCATATGGTTTGTAAGTGTGTAACACTTATATAAATATAGTTTGTAATGAGTTAGTACACCTGCTGTCAATACACACTATATTTCTGTGTCCTTTTCACAAGATTTTCTTGGTCTGATATGCCTCAGCAACAGAAAAATCCTTGATCATTTTGATCAGCTAGAAGGACAAATGAACAGTTTGTTACAGGAAAAAAATTATTCACGAACCCTATAAACAACTTCAGTAATTGTCAAACTTCTCCAACAAAGTGCTAATAGCCCAAATCCCAGCTGAGCAGAGTCTGTATAAGTGAAGACTGTCACTCCAGTAGTGTGTAACAGTAGTAGGTTTGTAACTGCTAATGCAACACAATTGCTATCTAGATATAATTCCTGAAGCAATAATGAGCACTCCAGCAAAAGAAACAAACAAACAATCAAACAAACAAACAAACAAACTTAAGAATGCTGTTGACAGATAAATTCCTGCAAAATGTTTGTCTCTTTGGAAAATATTATTCTTATTGTTTTCCTGTTATCGTAAATATACCAACATTGTTTTTAGGAGTCATTTCCAGATGAAGAAGTGTAAGTTGTTTCAAACCCTTTTTGTAAGGTAGAAAGACAGTGGGGAAATGAAATTGCAGTGGGTAAGCTGACTCAGAAATTCATAATCAAGGCTTTTCAAAAACATGACTAAAAACAAGTTACAGCACTTCTTCTAACTGGAAACTGATGGAAGCTTATGTAACACATAAGCTAAATCGGGGTAAGTCCATGAGATTTCCTGCTTTGGCTTTGTTTTCCCACTACTGTCACTTGAAGTGATAAAGCTTTCTTCAACACAATGAGTACACAGAAGAATATGAAATTCAGGATTAATAGATAGATTATTTATTGTATTTTTGTGATTCAGGAACACCTGTATGTCTAAAATGGGGTTGTTCCACTGTTTACTGTGGTCTGAAAAAATGGTGGATAAGCTTTTATTGAGTAAATTTCCATATGTTTTTTAGTCTGCCCTTTTAAGAAATTCATTTGCTGCTTATATTCATTTATGTTTCAATCACTCATTCATATACTATAAAGCATTATCATTCTCCTCCCAACCTCAAAGGATTGCTTTGTATAGCTAACACAATCAATACTTCAGTCTGAGGAGATAAACTCTATCCCAGACTTCCTATTGTTTTGTGGTTGATTTGATTTTATCTCAAACTACAGCCATATCAAGCAATATTTTGTCATCTGCTTGACAGGTCTATTGCTAGGGTTTGTTTTGTTTTTTTTTTTCTTCATTGTTTTGGCTTATATTAGGCCATTATTTATTTTCATTTCCTAATTAGCATTCAAGTGACCCAGGGTCATGTTATAGATCTGATGAGAATTATAGCTACTTTTTTCTCATCCGGGCTGTAGCTAATTTAAAGTGATAATACTGGCGTCAATCAAAGGTACAGCTGATAATATTTTTGTAATAAATATTCATAATTAACTTACTGCATAACCTGACTTTAGATGTAATTAAATTGGCTTAACTTCCAACATTTGATTCAACTTGTTTATGCTGACTACTCACAGTCAGTTGAGATATAATAAATAGCAGAAAACCAACAGAAGTGGAGCCCCCACTAAAATTCTCAAATTTTGAATTAAAAAAAGGAAACGCAATGAAAAATAAATTGTATTTAATTCTGAAGCTCATATGTTCTAAGAAAATGAGTCAGTGTGCTAAATTAGTACTGGAGGATGAGGCTGCTCTTTTAGACACAATAAGCTGTAGTTCTTGGTTATAAGTATATATAGTTATTTTCACTCAGTATTGCAGAGTTTTTTCCTAAATCGTGTGAAGAAAGAAAAAATATCTATTTTTTTTAAATCTTATTCAGTTCACCTTTAAATGTTTGTGCCTCTTTGTGTCTCCTGTCTAGTAGGACAACAGTTCGTAACAAAGATTATGAGGCAATTGTATGAATTTACAGAATTTAGGAGACTCTTCAGCCATTTAAGAGAGAGGGATCTCCATATTCTCCTCACTTGCATCAGACCTAGGAATTCCAGATGCTCACAACATGAAAAATGCACAGGAGATGTTTTGATTCAAAATTTTTAGGACAGATTCTAATTGTAAACAAACTGGAAAGAATACAAATACAGTTAAAGGAGTTTGTGTTTATCTGTGTTTGATGGCATTGTGATACAGTGACAAAAACAAGTCTTATTTGTTTGATTTAACAGATTTGTACAGTCCTTGTTCAGATTATGTTATCATCAGGAGCATAGAATTGCATCTTTATGTCATTACTCTCTCCCTAATCTTCCCTGTCTTTCCTTGAAGGCAATGAAATATTTTGATGATTACTATCCATGAGAAATAAAAAAAATGAAATACACTTTATTATGTGTGTATCTATGCAGAAGGAAAAGAGTAATTCTAAATAAGAATCAGTGAGATAATAACACTCTTGATACCTAGCTCTATCATACAAATAGTCTAAGTCTTCTTGATACTTTAATGGTGAAATGATTTTTGTATATATCCAAAGCTGAGACTGAATTTTGCATCTCAATGTATAATTTATAATAAACCTTAAAACAATTATGACACTTTCAGAAGTAAGCCCTGGCAAATAGCACTTTTCAAAGTGAAAATGGCTTAACTTTCTGAAGAGATTTATTTTGTACTTTTTTTCAAATGTGCTTTTAACTAAAGTGACAACAGCAAAAAAATATATATTAATTATATTTGACTTTTCAAAATATAACTACAATAGAATAACAACAACAAAGGATTCTATTTCACATTGTTTCCAATAAATGCAAAGAGTGACATGAAATAAATGTACACACTAACGTTATCGTTTGTTCATTCAAATGCAGTGATTGAGGAAGACCTTAAGTATACAGGCACAGATGTGGATCAATTTTAGCCCCATCCTATGATGTATCCCATTCTAAATAAATAAGTAGGTAAATATTTACCTATGCATTTAAATAAACCAGTTATTTATTTGGAAAAGAATGCAAGGGGGATAACTTCTAAGAAAAGCCACCATATTACCTTCTCATTTCTTGAGTCCACAACCCACAGTTAGGGACATTTTTAATTCCAGCATGTCTCTTCCCAAGGTACAAGGAGTACAGTGATATCGACAATGTCAGTATGAACAGCCCAGTAAGATAAAAGACCAGAGAAGTGTGGTAGGACTCACTCACACAATTTAAGCCAGTGACAGTAAGAATTTAGTGTTAAGCATCTGGATTATTTAGCTTGATGGCCATACATTTAATGCCATGGAATCTGCAGCTCCAAAGCTAGTTCAGTCAAATGAGTATCAGAACAGGAACCATCTGAATTTAGTCATATGGTCTGAGTTTTTGGGTAGACCTGTGTGGTGCCAGAAGTTGGACTCGATGATCTTTATGGATCCCTTCCAACTCGAGATATTTTATGATTCTATGAATACAGACTGCTGTGCATGCAGGGAAGGCTTGGGCTCTGAAAGTTAAACTAAAACACACTATGTAAACTAAAAAATAAAAATAAATAATCCATTATTTGCTGTCAAAATTATCGGACAAGCATACAGTAAGCAACAAAGAATAAAAATGGCTAGTGAGCTAAACTAAGCTATTTTTGTTTACTTTACAGTAATAAAAATGTCACAGGTGAGGGAAATATTATTTTTGCCCATATTCTGGAACACAATCTGTTCAAACAAAACTTAAAACTTCTGTTCTGTTACTGCTATTTCAATCTTTGAACCACATTGCCCCTTTACATATCAGCTAAACAGGGAAAAGGATGCAATAACTTTTTTTTCCCTTCTTTGTCATAATCTGTTAGTTTTATGTCTGTGTTAAATCCTGCCACTTAGGGTCTTTTTGTTTTTTCTTTTTTTTTTTTTTTTTAGTACATGTGTTTGATGCTTTTTTGTGAAACTGTTTTCGTTTTGTGCTGTCTAATGTAATATCTGGTGTCATGCATCAGTTGCTGTTGTGAATAAAGATTTACTGTGGAATGTTCAAACAAGGAAAGGCTGTCATGTCCCAGAGACAAATCTAATGTGTGAAGCAATTATGTTCCTGGAAAACTAAAGATTTATGTAGATATAATATTTTTCTTTACATCAATTATATTGAAAACTAGTTCAGGACAGCTGCTGTGCAAAGATCTTTTTCCTGTTCTCTCTCTCATGGGCATGATTTCACTTTTAAAAGGATCTTTTTTTTTTTTTTTTAATTATCATTTATCTTAATTTTTAATTCAAATACATATGAATACAGACACTGAGCCATATTGAAGTTCTGTCCAATTTTCTTTGCCTTATTAACAGAGAAATCCAGGCATTTCTCATGACAGGCTGGAATGGCCAAAATCTAGTACTAAATAGAAAGCTGCTTGTGTGAAGCCAGTTGGAAACACAAAGGAGTGATAGCTGGCTAGCATCTAGGCTGTCTAAAGAATGCCCAAAGGTCTAGTAAGGAGTTTAGAGAGTTTAGATCAGTGGATATCAGTCTGTTAACTCCCTTGGAGTCTGGATTAGGTTTATGAGGACAATTAATTTCCACCCTAAACAAACCTGATTGTTGCAGAAATTATCATTACTCTTTAGTGATTTTCAAGAAAGCATACTGATGGATAACAGTTTGAATATTCTCCCTGATGCGAAGGTTGCATGAGATTTCCTTTTGGAAATGAACAGTTAATTAAATTTGAATAATTGGACCATATGTACTGAAATATAGGAATATTTGGTTGTAGAACAGATCAGGATCTTCCTTTTCTAAACACAGGCAACTGAAGTGCACTTTTTTACAAGATGTAAATGTAAAGATGTAAAAGATGTAAAGATGTAAACTACACTAAATGTTAACTGATATTTCTAAGAAGCTTTTTTTTTTCTAGAAAATATGAGGGATTTTTGTCTGGGGAATATATGTAGTAAGTGAAAAATGCCAGAACCAAAAAATCCTACCCACTGCAACCTATTCTTTAGCATCCACCAGCCCTTAGCCAATTTATTGACTCTCGTTTACAGAAGAAGACCTCTTTTCAAGCATTTGGTTCATCCTTGTTTCATACCTTTGGCATTTTTATTCTGTTAAACTGTACATGTTAGCCTCTAGGTTGCACATTTTTTTTGTGTTCAATAAACTGAAATGGTCTAAGTTATTACTCTTAGATTACACAGTATTGAGACCACAATGTTGCTATTGTGTCTTACCATGGGAAATAATAGGGGTTTCGTACATTCAGTGCAACTGCAGACAACTGTGTTCACAAGAGAGCTACATTTACAAGGGCCACTTAGGCTTTCAGGCTGATGTTACTGCTCTGCTGGGCCTGAACCTTTGAAATCAAAACATATTTAGCAGTGTCCAGATCCAATTCTGTAAAATACAAAAATGAAAAAACAATCTGTACGCGGCCTTTACTGGCCATTAAACTTGAGGTGAGCTGTTTAGACACATTCTCATGGGTAAGTGATATACAGCTTCTCTACAGCCTCTACAGACTGGAGCTGCTAATAGACACCCATCACACCTCTAAATCTAAAAGGGTTTGCAGTTAATCTGTGAGGATCCCTCGCCTCCCATCTCCATCTCATATTGCATTTTCTTTTGCTGTAATGTCCATTTAAAGATCAAGCAAAAATGCTCATGTTTAAGTGGGTTGATCCCATGGATAGCACATGTGAAATAAATCACTGAACACCTGCAGGATTTTATCAACCTTGTTCAAAATAACTGACCAAAAATATAATCATAACAGATCAATAGATTAAAAGGTATATATTAAATTTATCCTTACAACTTGATAGGGAGAGGGTGATCCTAGAAAAACTAGTTAAGTGGAATGCCATAGGACTCATGCTATATTTTCTTTAAGACTTTAGAGCTGAAGAAAGGAGCTTTAACTAGTACTGCTTGAAAAATGTCAGCTCCTGCTAAGACTCATCCATTTCTGTTTATAACCATTTTGCTGGCACTGTTTTCTTCTCCTGCAATGAAGTCCATAATCTTCATACAGACCAAATGAAGAAGATTTTAAATATTCACAGGATACACAGAAAAAAGGCAACAGCAGGTGGATATACATGATCTGCCTCTGGGCTGAGCATTTAAGACTTCCTTACATAGCTACCTATCTCCTCCATAAGCACCAGGTATGAATGATTAGGCTCACTCTGTGACTTCCTGTCAGTTGTCATTACCATCATTTTACTTTTTGTTCTTCTTCCTACATGTGGCATAACACTTAAAGTACCGACCAAGCAGTAATTCTTTAGGACACTTTCTGACTAGTAACTTCCTTGTCTGACTCATCATTACTGCATCTTTCTACACTGTGATAAACTTCTTCTAAATTCACTAAATTTTGATAGAAAGCAAGAACATTTGGCAGTACATCTTTGTGTTTGGATTTTCTGTTTAATATTCAGGGAAATTTTAAAGACAGGTATGATTACTGGATGATTACAGACTGGACAAGAAGGAGGTATTTTCTGTTATTTGAATGTGAATTTATTCATTTCTCTTTGCCCTTGACTATGCTTGCTGATTTCTCCCATAACATACATAAGGAAGTAAGCAAAAAAATATATGGGATAACTGCTTTTAATGAGTAGCAACTCTATAGATGAGAGCCAAAATAATTTATCCTTGAATCAGTCCTTTTTTTCATTAAGTCGTATGGAAGTTAGTAACACCCCTGTAGTTTCATTTGCATTCTCATATCCATTTCTACATAAAAAGGAAGGAATGAGATTTATTTTCAAGTGTCTCACACTTGGACTGTTATTTGTTCAATATTTATGGCACTTTAAAATGTATTCTAAAAAATCTAGGATATTTACACACACACACACACACACACACACACACACACACAAAAAAAAAAAAAAAAAAAAAAAAAAAGAGAGATGCTTTGTAACACAAAAACAAGAATGGTGATGAAAGGCCTAACTGTTTGGGACAGGTGGTGTAAATCAGCATAGTTTCATTGACTTCTAAGCTGGTTTTAAACTAGGTAGGATTTTTGACTGGCTTGGCTAAAAACTCCAGTACTTTTAAAGCAGCTAACATGAGCAGCAAGGTGAACTATTCCAGGTTTAAATGTGTTTGAGTAGTCCTTCTCCACTTACTACATGTGGCCTGAGGGAAGGGGATGAAAAGCCATAAGATGGAGTACAGCAAATAAAACCAATAAAGGAACCAGTATCTGTAGAATCATATTAAATCCATCTTTGGAGATCTGTAAAGCCCACAGACCAGTGCAGTGGTTGAAAAGGAACATTAAGTATAGGCGGACAAGGATGCCCTCTACAAAGAGAAGCAGAATAAGTTTTGATCGACAAGTTTATATGAAAAACATTTTAGTTTTACTGCCATGGGTGTAGTGAAATTGTCCAGCCATTGTCTTTTTCAGCTTTTATGAGATTGCAGTTCTATAAAATGTGTCATATGAAATCTTCATAAAAAAAAAAAAAAAAAAAAAAAAAAAAATTCTTGACATTTTATTAAAAGTTCCAGATCTGGCTTCTAAAGGGAATGTATCTTTTCCATTCACAAATATTTCTTCCCAATAGCACTTATTTTGGGTACACTCTTTGCCCTTTTACCAGCTCTTGATTTTTATCTCAGTTTAACATACAGTTGGCATTTTATCCACAAGCATCTTGATAAGAAATAAAAATCTCCATCAAGATGCTTTAATAAACATTTAATCACATGCATTTCTGCTCAGTCCCCAGGGGCTGTGTTTGAAAACACCTTGCTTGAAGAACCCATGGCAGTTTCAGCAAAGACTAGGAGGTTACAGACAAAATATTTTTATGTCAAAGGATCTGAATGAAAAGTATATTCAGGTGTTTGAGTGCCCTTCTTTTATTTTCCTATTCTTTCCCCTTTGAGGACAAAAATATTTCTAAACTCACCAACACTTCTTTTTCCACTGCCATAGCATTGTTCCCATGACATTAAGGAAGATTGATGTTAGCCAAAAAAAATCACTCATTAAGAGTTAAAAGGAGATCTGCATGGTGCCAGACCACACTGCATCTGTCTAGCATGAGGTTGCTGTGCCATGCTCCATAGCATCTGGCACTGGCCACTCAGAAAAAGGGTGCTGGATTAGATGGATCATGGGTGTAATCCACTTTGACAAGATCTATGTTCTAGTGACTCAAGAAACATAATCCAATTATTCAAAGGAGCAAGCACATCATATTTAAAAACACAGCCTCTTGTGTTACGATTCCACCTGAAGCAATATGATAAATACCATGTAAGTTGTATTTAAGGAATGTTAATGAAACATGTTTTTTCAGACCTTATTTAAAAGTTTGTTTTAAATATGAATTTGTGTGTGTTTCTGCCTAGATTTTTGCTAAAAGATGTGAATGGCTAAAATGCAGCCCCTGCCCCACAGACATATATTACAATGTTTGATAGACAACAGTTTTAATGAGAAGGCTATATCAGAGAGGAAAACATAGATACAGAAATTTGCCTTCTGCGTGATCCTGGTAGTGTTTTAATACCCTTACCCCTCTCTACAACAAACTCAGATGTGCAGCAGAAAATACTGATTGTTAAGACAAATGTAGAAAAACCTTTTATTTTAACTCCTTGTAGCTTTTTTTTAATGTATTTATTATATATTATATAATATATTATGATAATATATATTATATAATTATATAATTATATTATCTATTATAAGATATATATATTATTATATATTTTTATTATATACATTATAAGGTTGCAGTGTAACCACACCCCTTAATTAACGGAGAAAATAAATCCAAACAGTGAGTGGATCCTGTGGGATCTGAGAAGGTGTTTAGCCCAATTACATTTTTTCATGTGGTTCAGAAACAGAGAGAAGGGTGTGTGAATGCTCAGATATTTGATGGTGCACTGCAAACTGCATGACTAATTGCAACATCAGAGCAGGCACTGAGAATATCTCTTACTATCCACCAGGATAAAATGTCCAGCTACTTTATTAAATACAATTGAGGTTGGAAAGCAAGTTACTGGAAGAAGGGTGGGAGGTCAGGAAAAGGAAGAAGGGAGAATCATCATGTGTGAGTGCATCTCCTTTTTTCCATTATAATGTGAGGCTAAGTAGCAAAGCATCAACCACCATGGGTCATCACATCATCAGCTAGTTTAATCCTTGCTATTACCTTGAATGTTTTAAATCAACTGTGAATTGGGCCCTTGACTTTAACATCACTGAGGTTTGTTTCATCCTAAGTGAATGATTTGTGATTTTAGACAGTTACAGGTACTTATAAGTATCTGCTCAAATTATTCTTTTCTTTATATTCCACAGATTAAAAACCCCATTCAGCTGGTTCTTTTTTCGTATACACTGCCTGATCTATTAGTGCTCTTTTAGGGTTAATTCAAAGAAAAAGGAATACCTCTCCTACATTCAAATATCATTTTAATTCTCACCTTTATCAGAAAGTTGGTAAACTGGTAGTCAGCTAAGAACATCCAGAAGAAAAGATTATTTGAAATTTTCTACCCATTTCAGCAGTAAAAGATGCATGATTAAATACTGTGTTACCAATAAGGATTTGCCAACTTAAAAAGGTAGTTATTCCTCATTTCTGAGGTGTCCGTTTTATGGTTACAAGTAATCGGAATATAACAGTGGCACTGAGAGAGAAAGATTTACTATTATTAAACAGAGTCTGTAGTAAATTCCACTCTGCACAAGGGAAAAATTTAACTTAAACAGCAAATCAAATACTTGTTTCTGGATACCCCATATGAGCCATTTAACTAGCTAGATACACACAGTTTATTATTTGTAATCTGTAGGTCATGACTCATTTGTTTGTAGTCCCAGCAGTAATGTCTTGCAATAAGGTGTTATACAAATTGATCTAATGAGTAACTGAGGAGACATGAACCAACACTGAACCTCAAGAACCTCATTCTCTTTTGAAGAGTCCTTTTGAACCTGTTTTAAGGCACCCTTAAACTACAAAGCATAATGCAAGGTTCCTACCTAAAGGTTAGTAACCTAATGATATGAGAACATAGTGGAGTATTTTCTTCATGTTTTTGATGTACATTTTCACTGCTTCCATCACTGTTGCAAACCACTCAAAAATATCCATACCATTGACTGTTCAGCGCACAAGTCTTTTAGAGTAACTTACAACTGATACTGAGATATGCAGGGAGCAGAAAGATCTGACCTACAACTGAATCCAAGCATCTTTGGAGATATTTCTGAACCATTAAATCACTTAAACAAAACTAATAAGGCTACCTACAGTGGCACCACCTAGCTTTTTCCAATAACAGCATGATTATTATTATAGTTCTTGTTTCTGCATATGTCTGCATTCATTCTTTTTACAAAACAGTAATGTGGGATATAGCCATGACTCTTCAGTGTCAGGAAAAAAAAATAGTCCCCAGTTTGAGGAGGACTTGGAGGTTGTGGTGGACAACAGGTTAATCATGGGCCAGCAGTGTGCCCTTGTGGCCAAAAAAGAAAATGGGATCCTGGCCTGCGTCAAGAGGAGTGTGGACAGCAGGTCAAGAGAAATGAACATCTACTCAGCACTGATGAGTAGAGGCCATACCTGGAGTATTGTGTACTGTTCTGGGCTCTCCAGTACAAGAGGGACACAGAACTTCTAGAGAGGGTCCAGCACAGAGCCACAAAGATAATTAAGAGATTGGAGCATCTGTCTTGTGAGGAAAGACTAAGTGCCTGTTTAGCCTAGAGAAGAGGAGTTTGAGACGGCATTTTATCAACCTCTATAAATACCTGAGGGGACAATGTAAAGTGGATGGGACCAAACTCTTCTCAATGATGGCCAATGACAGGACAAGGAGTCATGGATATAAATTGAATCACGGGAGGTTTCATCACCTTATGAGAAAGATATTCTTTACAATTCATGTGACAGAGCACTGAAACAAGCTGCCGGAGAGGTTGCAGAGTCTCCTTCTTTGGAGACACTCAAAACCCACCTGGATGCCACCCTGTGCAACATGCTCCAGGTGAACCTGCTTGGCAGGGGTGTTGGACTAAATGATCTCTGGAGGTCCCTTCCAACCTCAACCATTCTGTGATTCCATGACGCTTCTATTCACTTCTAAACTATCTTCCTCAAAAGCTTAGTATGGACAATATTAAAAGATACTGTATATTCATTTTTTTCACTGATCTGCATCTCTAATTCATCCTCATTTATAAGATTGTATTGAAACCAGTTGGGCAGAAAAACATTGTTAGCTTTCCACACAGCCAGAAAAACTTAACAGACGACATGGTGACTGGTAAGGGTAATGCAGGCAAAACAAGAGACATGCTAGACAAAAACAGAGTGTCCTACATATCTGGTATGTTCATCTCCCCAGGTTTCCATTAAAAATGTTGCTTGTGGGATCTTTTGTCTATTGGGTTCTTCTAGGGAAGCACAGATAGTAATAAATGCCAACTGGTACTCACGCATAACCACCAAGAACAGCCAGAGGGCATAGTGCCTGTTTAATATACCATAACCTTGTATATAGTACTAAAGGGTACTATAGTCTAAAAAGGTAAATATAAACACAGATTTCCTGTTTTAGCATGCTGGGAAAGTCTCTAAGGGAATCCTGTCAGGAATAATTTTTGTTTTGTTTTAATACCTCGTTCAGTTTGCAAATCTAACTGCTAGAGGTGTTCAAGGAGATCAGTCCATTATAATTCAATAGTCTTTTCTTGTCATTAACCAAGATTTCTGCTTTGTTATTCAGCCAATATATCTTATTCTTATTGCCAAGCACTGAATCTTCAATTCAAATCCAACACTGTATTTATAGTCCAGGTCTAGAAGCTTAAGATGACCACGGGACACAATAAAATGGTTCCTAATGTAGTTTTTCCATTTCTTTAGCCATGATAAATAATTACATCAAGATAAAAAGGCTCTTCATCCAATGGCATTTTAACCCTTTTCTTGCAAATTTGTTTTCAATACCTTTACAAAAACAGAAGAGTTCAAAAGTGGTTCCTCACCAACATTTCTCAAAGCTCTTCAAGCAACTAGTCAGACATATCAACTAGTCAGGCACATCAATGCTGTATCTCAAGTGTGTAAAAAAAGCAGGCTAGTAAACGAATTCATTCAACGGGTAACTCAGCAGCAGCAGGGCAAAATAAATAAATATGCATGCACATGTTGGCCTTCTGAACATGAGCTTTCCCTGTTCTCCTACACCTTGTAGCTTGTAACAAATTCTCCTGTTTGGTCTTCTAATTCAGCCAGTAATAACTATTTCCTAAAGGGCTCTAAGATGTGCAGGGAGGAAGAAAGCAAAATGGACAGGAAGGAGAAGTAAAAACAGTAGTTGCAGATTTGCAGTACCTACCACTGATAACTTTGGGAGTCACTTTGATAAGAAGGCAAATTCAAAGACCTTTACCTGTGTGTGAGTATGACTATAAGAACAAAAATGTAAAACAGTGAGATGGTCCCTGATAACTGGAGGGGACATGGCTATGTCTTATGGGTCATACCTTTGACTGTCTGTGCCTTTTCCCTTCCCTCTTACCTTTCCTCTTTCTAAAGAGCTGAGGTAGCAGGGCTGTAAGAGAAAATGAAAGAAAAAGAATAAGTTAAAGCAGCGTGACTAAATGAACTTGGCAGCCATCCAGTGGAGCTGATATCAGAGCAGGGAGACCAGAGGCTCTGATGGCTGCAGGCTCTGCGGCTGCCGAGGTGGGTCATCTATCAGCTGAACAAGACAGCTTTAATGGATGGCTTATAATGAGTTCCCTGCCAAAATTTTGCGGGTGGGACGAGGAAGTGCTTGCGGCACTAATGCTCTGTTACATCTTTTGTTGGACTCAGCATGAGCAGCAGAGGGCTGGGGGCAGTCGCCAGCCAGGCGTTCCCTTCCCCAAGTCTGAGGTCAGACACGCTCACTTAATTATCAACAGATGAACATGATGAACAGGAGTCCCATAAATTCTCAGCTTTGGCCCAGCTCCACTATTAATGTCGGCAGTAAACATCCATTGAGGAAAAAAATTAGTCCACCATAAAACCCCTCAGAAACCTGTTCCCATGTGCACTGCTATTGTCTGACTGTGGCAAGCAAGTGCTATCTGGCTTTCAATTCTTAATACACCAAAGAAGCATCCAAAACAAACACCACAAAAGCAAGGTGTTTCTGCCACAGAAATTTCTCAGTTCAGACAGACACAGATTTACTTAACACATCTACATTTTAATCTTCCACTGGTATAGTGTTTTTTTTGCATTTAATATAGGTTTATATTAACCTATATTAAATAGGTTATTAAATAGCTTTTTGTGTTTATAAAATACATCAGTGAATACATATTCTAGTGATGACACTTAAACTTCATTAGCTCTTTTTTTCTCTTTGAAACATGTATTGTTGTAGCAGAAGGATTTCAATAGCATTTTTATTGTAAGAGCTACAAACCTGTGTTATGCAACTATTTTCCTATGGTGGCCTAACTTTTGGGTCAGTAAGAATTTTTATTGATATCAAGCACAAAAAGCTACCTAAAATGGAACGCACTTTCTCCTTTCTCCTTATTTACAATATCTGTGAACCCATTGGTTCTTTTTCTGGTTTGTACAGAGAGGTTATTTCATGCCAAATCTCAGCCAGTAATTATTTTAATTATTTTTTATAGCCTAGTTGCAGCCTTGTAAAGATAGGGAGATAGCCAATTTATTGTCTTTTCCTCCTCACGAGGAAAAATAAATAAATAAAAGTCCATTTTAGTCCTTAAACAGTTTTCCAGAAACCTTCTGCAGCAGCAACCAGTTATTCCTATGCTATATAATTTCCATAGCAACAGTGCTTACCCTGAGAAACAGTGCCCTAATCGAGTGAACTATCCACAGTATCTTACAAACGTTTAAAGAAAGAAAGCAACCTGTTGCAAGCAATTTTCTAGAGATATAAATCATCTTCCCAACTCCTCTAAATCTTTTCATGACATATTGAAAGTTTCCTTGTTTTTAGCAGGAAACACAGGCTGCATGTATTTGAACCCACTTTCATTTACAATATTTCATTTCATTTTCAGAATGGCTTGTGCAACATTATATCTAGTTATATAATCACGTCTTTAAAAACAGCTGGTTTGTAAAAACTGAGATTATTTCTTGCTAACTACTAACTTGGAAAGAAAACAGTATTAGTATTAATTCCTTGGAACAAAACTTCAACCAATCTCTGAAGGCATTCATGCATTTCACACTATGTCTAAATCAATTCAAAAAAAAAAAAAAAAAAAAAAAAAAAAAAAAAAGGACTTCTTACAGCCCCAGGCCTTTTTCTAACTCTCCTGGAGGACCCAAACTTTCAGCTCCCTGAGTAAAAAGTTAATATCTGAGCAGGACCATGGCAGTGCATGCTTTGTCCAGCTAGAAAATTAAATAACTGATTACACAGTAATTTTACTCGTTTCTAGGAGTACCAGCAGTAAAGCATTAATTTCCACTATCTTAGTAACTTTCATGGCATTTTTGCCTTGCATGAAGGTTCAGAGACTGCTTTTGCTCTGTAAAGGAGTAGGCTGTGCATTAGGGACTGAGGATTTAGCAGGAAGGATGTTGTTAATGTGCCTAACTCAAAGTACAGTGTAACTGAAAAATTGATGCATTATAACTTGAGTATTCAGCTGTCATTGTTTCACTGCTGAAATCTCCAAACTGATTATCTGTTTTTACAACTGCTATCCAACTTGAATCTTTGTGCCTTGCTTTGATTTTCCAATGCACAACTGCTAATCTGTGATGAGTTTTTTTCATTTCTTGGGATCCCTCTAGTTTTCTTTCTTTGCTTTTCCCCTGTCCTTGATACCACCACTGACTTGCCTCCAGCTGTAATCTCAGAGGGAACAAACCAGCTGCTCCCTTCCCCATTGATCCCTTGAGCTCCTCAATCCAGTGTCACCACATATAGAAAGAGTCATGACGACTTCCTTTGGGTGTTGTAAGTTGCTCAGACTGTTCCTGAGCCATTTACATCATCATGAGTGGTGTGCAGAAGTGTGTGGGGAACTTTGCACTCTTAATACGTACTCACACAGAGAAAGGGACATCTCACCTGAAGCAAATGACTAAGACGGCACAAGGAATAAATAACACTATACTATTTCATAGTACACAAGAGGGACAATATTTATTCACTCTTAAGATTAGACTGATTTTTGGTTTCATGTTGAAAAACAAGAAAAAGGCATTTTCTTCTCTCATTTATCTTCTAGCACAGTCAAGCATCTGAGAAGAACTTATCAGAGAGGAGCCAAAGAGCACCTTTTCCAAGCAGTGCAAAAGAGATATATGTGCAAATCTTCTTAATATAATAGGATTTGTGCATGTACTTACTATACACTGAGGCTGGGATACAGAGATCTGAGGTTTGACACCCAACAACATTTTACATAGCTCTTCATGGCAATCAGTGGAAAGAAAATAAAACTGCTAAAGTGGAAAGCAAACAGGACAAAATTAAAAGAAGTCATTGCCCGTGGTTTTCAATAATGAACACAAGGCTTGGTTGTGGCAGTTCTGATTTTAAAACTACATTTATTGGGTTTTTTTATATTGTACCTCACGGGCTCTCCGCTTTCATTCATGTTGAATGAATTACCTTATCTTGATTTATTTGCTACCTGTTGCTATCCTTACCTCTAGGATATGTTTTGTTCCTTAAACAATCTTTTCTGTAAAGAAAGTTAACCAGATACCCCTGCAAACTATATTTCAAAATACACAGAGACCCTCAGCAGCAGCTGTTCACATCAGGACCATTTTCTTCACCTTTGTCTAAGCTGACTGCGACAATATGTTTATTTTATGAAGGGGGATGTTTGGTTTATGGATGTCCAGTCGATGCCTACGTCAATAGCAAAATGTTTTCTCCAAACTCTGACATTTGGATTTCAAATACCAAGACATTCAAAATTCAGTATTAATGTTCATGCATTTCTGTCAGGTAACCCTTTGTCTGCTGACATAGCTACTGACCCAAAGGTAGGACTACTAGAAATATTCTCTTTTATCATTGTATTTTTTAGAAAGTGCTTTGATATTATGGTGCACCATAAAAATAATAAAATAAAATAAAATAAAATAAAATAAAATAAAATAAAATAAAATAAAATAAAATAAAATAAAATAAAATAAAATAAAATAAAATAATAAAATAAAATAAAATAAAATAAAATAAAATAAATAAAATAATAAAAATAAATAAAATAAAAAATAAGGTAAAATAAGATTAAAAAAAAAATGAAATAATAAATAAAAAGCTGCCAGGCTTTACCAAAGGTGTTTTTTTTCCCTTTTTCTATGTGTTGCATTATGTGCAGCAAGGTTCCAGGTAACTCCTGTTAAGTGGCCATTATGTATAACCTGCCTGTGCTCGAATGGGGGCTCTTGACCACAATGGCGTGATAAAGAGGTTAGACACTGTCATCTTAGAGGGACATTCTTGATGTCTGATAAGTGTGTGGAGGAACAAGGTGTGGTTAGGTTTAGGCACGGAGCACAGCAGCACATATAGGCTGACAAGGAATAGAAGAACAAGGGGAGTTATGTATTAGGGGAGCACAAGTCTCCTCCCTGCCTGGTCCCTATAACTCATTAGAAAAGCAGCAGGAGAGGCATAGGAGGATCACTATGCCAAGACCCTCCTGAGCAGCTCTTCAATGGAGGGCTATGTTGGAGTCAGTTTATGGTTAGACAGAAGTATTCAGCATGATGAAAATCTAGAAATTAGAAAGTTATTAGGCTAGAGGAGAAGCATCAAACAGCATACAGACAAATGAAACTACTTACAGGCAAACAGCCAAAGTAATATTTGCTACATAACATGACAGACCTCCTCAGATTTCTCTCTCTGTGAAGATCAGTAATATATGAAGACAGGAAAGAGGTTTCTTAAATATATATATATATATTATTTTTTTTACCAAAATATTTTATTTATTTTAAATAAAAAACATTAAATGAGTTCCCTAAAGACCTGGGAGAAAAAGGACAAAGAGGTAACTGTGGACAAACAAGTGTGATTAAATATTATTGATATTTTTTAAGAACAAATGTAGACTCATGGGTCTTTGTCATTGGTTTCCAGGGGAAAATAAATAAATAAATAAATAGATAAATTGCAATTAAAAAAAAAAAAAAAAAAAAACAATCTGAGCCAGAACAACTTTTCTACCTTTTTGTTCTACTTTGAGCAATCCAACCTTGCTGGCTCTGTGAAGTTCTTCAGGTTTCATCTCAGGAAAAGGGAAACCAGTATTGTTTCCAATCCATATTGCATACACACACACATCCCACATGTATGCCTAGTGTACCCACATGTGACACCACAATGGCGGTAATTGAACAGTTATAAAATTCAGCCTCAGGGCTTCCAACCTAAATAGACAAGCCAAAGGATGTAGAGGATGGGATTTCCTTTGGGAAATTCCCAGAGCCAAAAGCAGATGAAGGCTAGGAGCCCATTAGGAAAAATCTTATCTCTTTGACCTCTTTTTACTCTTCTATAAACATTCTTTATGCATTAAAGACAAAATAGAGACTAGATGGACGTTTGGTTTGATCTAGCATTCTCTTCCAATGACATGATCACACCTTTCCTCTCTGTTTCTGACTATAACTGGCTCTTTGCTGCTAACCAGTGAAAAACAGAAAATTAGAAAATGCTTAGGCATTCTGTCCTCTCTTAAAGTTTTAGTTTAGGCAATTTTGATATTTTGGCTCCAACAGTTCATTTCAGGAGACTTCTGGTAAGGATTCAGGTTGCCAGTGCAACATAGAAGGCAAAATCTAGCAGTACAGTTTGTTGATCTCCTGAAACATACGGAGAAACACAGTGTATGTACCTTACAAAACACTTCTTTCTAGTTTCCAAAGTTCAGCACACCCTTCAGCTGGATACAGAATGTGAGATGTAAAAAATGGTTGGGGGTCAGTAACGAGTCCTTAGTAGTCACCAGAGAGCTAGGTTCACTAAAGTTAGTGCAGACTTGCTGAAACAAACTACTGCAAGAGTTACTGTGTTGTTTTGTGGTGTTGTGTGTTTTTTTGTTGTGTTTTTTTTTTTTTTGGGGGGGGGTGCTTTTTGTAGTTTTGTCTGTTGTTGTTGCTCCTTGTTTTATTTTTTTCACTTTGTTATTCACTTTTTTCACTTTCTTGAGCAATTTAGTTGTTGGTCTGTTGGTTTCTGCTGGAATTCCTTATCACAAGCTACAGACTGCAAGCAACAACTGAGCTGAGAAGTGATAATGAGATAGTAGCATTCGGCAGCACATGTCCGCGTCCATGTCTGAGCCCTTTGACATCACAGAACGTTTTATTACAACTAATAGTGGAGCAATTTGGTTCACTGCAGACATCCTGAACAGAACTGTGCTTTTCTTTCCTCACACCAGCCTGCAACTCTCCCTGGCTAGACCAACAAAAAATGCTTTGCAAAAATCCAGTTTCCAGCAGTAGCAGCTAGGAAAACCAAGCAACTGGCAGCTCCTGTTTTACAATGCCATTTCTCTCTGCACTCTCAGTACAATGAGAGTCAATTCCTCATGGCAAGGCCTCAGACTCTCCAAGTAGTCAGCTGCTTAGAAGTGTTCCTCTCAAGCATAAGTAACATTTTTAACACATATCAGATTTCCAAAATGAGGTCTGCAATTAGTTCTCTGTAGAGCATCCTTCCATCATGAGCTCAGTTTTCTGTATTTATGGTTCTAACTACACTTTTTAAACTTGATGTCTTACAGTAATAATAATAATAATTAATAGCACCAGGCTACCGCTTCCACCCAAACAGAAACAAATGTGCATATCCAAAGAGAACACAAGTAACTGAGGGGGAAAAAAAAAAAAAAAAAAAAAAAAAAAAAAAAAAAAAGGAGAGAAAGAGAGAGAGAGAGAAAGACATAGAGAAAACGAGAGAAGGAGAGAGACAGACGGAGAGAAGGAGAGAAGGAGAGAGAGAAGGAGAGAAGGAGAGAGAGAAAGACAGAGACAGAAAGAGAAAGAAAGAAAGAAAGAAAGAAAGAAAGAAAGAAAGAAAGAAAGAAAGAAAGAAAGAAAGAAAGAAAGTCTTCAAAATAAAGATCTCTCGTTCATTTTGTTGTTTTTTTTTGTTTTTTTTTGCAAAGGAACTCACTGAGGATAAACTGAGTTGTAAGGCATGGCCTAGGGGATGAAGTATTGGAAGCAAGGCTGTGAAACTATCTACTCAGTGCTGGATAAGGGCAATATTAAATAAGACTAATGAGCTTGAGTGAGTCTAATGACCTTTCTTCATGTGCTACAAACAGCTTTGTTCCTATGATTCAGTTGGTTGCTCAGTAAAGGTTGTGCAGCTCATTTTCTGTATTTTTTAAACCAGATATTAATAAATGAGGCCACAGTCTTCTGCATCTATTTGGTAACCCACTGGTAAGCAATTTCAGCTACCTACATATTATTTGGATGAAGGTTTGCGTTTCTCAAGCTTTTGAGTAACATCATAAGCAGTGATAAATAAAGCCACTCAAAAGTGTCAATCAGCTTCAGCTTGTTCCACAGATAGTTGTGTGTTCCCCAGCATCCCATCTTCTCAATAAGTATATTGTATAGCAACACACTGCTGAAGTATACAGCAACTGGCTTTCAGAGAATTTTTTTATTATTACTTATTCATTTATTTATTTTTGTGAAACAAGCTTTCAGATAGGGAGAAGAGGTATATATTAAACTCTGGATATGTGAATTGAGTGTGATTGATCTAAGCAATCTCCAAAAAATTAGGAGGTGGAAAAGAATTCTGACAAGTTGCTTCCCCTTCTTTGCTGTTCTTCTCAGAGCAGAGAAAATGTCCAAACTGTCATCTAATACTGTCTTTCAAAATCACAGTTCAGCGTTCTTAATCATAAGTAAATGTCATTTTTGTCTGTCTTAAGGCGAAGGAAAGGAATCAGGTAGTATGCTTTTGGAAACATTTCTCTTTTAGCAAGTGTTGCCCAGAGGTCTGACAACCCCCCAGGTACTCTTCTTAAGAACCTGGCATCCTGCTTACTCAAACTATGTTGAATCTGCCATCTGCCCTATACACGCAGGTACAGGGCAGAAAGAAAGAAAGGAGAATGGTATATGTGGAGGATAGGGACAAGTGCCCATGCAAGTCTCAACCTGGCAGAAAACTGGGCTCCAGTGGATCTGAAGCTCTACCCTGTTTAGATGCGGCTATTTTTAGAAGACTGTGATGAAGAGAAGGGATTTGACCATATCTGAGGAGGTTTGACAAGTTGTAATTGCTTTCTAATCCCTTAACAATACATATTTAAAATTATGCATACGTTTAAGTGCTTTGCTAGATTGGGGCTACAGTTGAAAATCAAGCAAAAGGCTTGGAAGGCTATCACCACAGATGAGGATATTAGCCTACATAGGCTAGAATAGGCAGGCATGAATGCCTCAAGTTCTAGCACACATCTGTCTCTTCTGTTTCTTACTGTTTCTTATCTAAATTTTAAAACATGTTTTCAGGGTTTTTTTGTCCTAAATAGTTTCTTCTATAAATGATACCAGAAATCTCTACCATACCAATCTACTACCATATGCTGCAATTATATGTATCTTTTGTTTCCCTTTCACTTAGTTATCAACACGAGCTTTTATTTTCAGTAATGCTGTTCTCTCTCAGATGACAATAATGTAAATGGATACATGCCCTGGAAGAACAAATAACGGCACTGACACATAACATCTGATTGACAGGAACTGTTTAAGTGCTGTCATATGGCTGGCATGTCACTTAGTGATTAAATTCTTCTCCTGCCAGTAAAAATTACATTGATGCCTCATGCAGATTTTAGCCTCTCCATTGGGCCATAGCTCCATTCAAAGTTTTACTATGCATCTCCTATGTTTAAAGAGATTGAATTTGGAAATCTCTTGTGCTTGTTTGACTTGAGTTCCATATTTGTGTCAGTTCTACATGTAGAATAACCCACACCTCTACTGGTCCACAGGCACATTGAGCATTTCATGTGGAAACAGAGAGTGGTGACAGCTAGACATGTCACAGCAATACATGGGCCCTTCAGAATTTTTTATTGATGCAAGATACCCAGCAGCTTTTAGAGACACTTTCTATCATGTCTAAATGCAGAATCCTGACATTAATCTGCTGAAGGTATTTAGGGAAACTTTGTGATACCATCATACCTCAACCAGATCGAGGAGGAAGCAACTGCGTTTTCATCTCTCTGTTAAGACAGCTTTCAAGGGTTCATGTTAATACAAACTACAATAATGATAATTTTGAATTGAAAGCTTCTTTCTCAGATGAAAACGCTGCCTTTCTTTTTCAGAATACTAAGTAGCCTGAGATATTTTGTGTAAACACATACACAATCAGTCCAGATCATCCTGGCTGTCAGTTCCTTCCTTTAATATTGCCATATTCTGCACTACAAGATGCTTTATAAGCTGAGTATGTTTGGGAGACCCATATAAGTCATGCAAAGCTGCAGATCAGTGTGGAAGAAAACACCAAAGAACAGAAAGGAGCATTCCTGCCTTAAGGAGAGCAATGCTCCCCACCACATATTTGGTATGCAGGAACTTGGGAGTTGTACACTCCCTTCCTCTCCATGCTCTCATGATTTGTGAGAGGCACATCATAGTTCAATGGTCACCATGGGAGAGGGAAAAAAAGCAGCTAAACAAGAGGCAGAGGCACTTGCAGATGCTATGAGACAGTGGAGGGTTGGTAGAGTTTGAAGACAGATTGTTTCAGAGGCAGTTCCCATCGACACTGAGTCTGTGAGGGAGGCAGAAGGCTGGTGCTACTCAAGACAAAAAGGCAGTGCTGTGAAAGCCAGAGTCTGAAGACACTGAGGGAATGAGGGGATGGCAGCGATGTGGTGACTCTGCTTTGCATATTACAAAAAGATGACTGCGTTGATCAGCAAGCACAATATTTGTAGAGATGGAATTTGATTATATCAATGGAAAAAAAAACAGGGCAGAGGTGCGAGGAGAGAAAGGGATAATTTTAGCATTGGGCAAAACAAGGCATTGGCAAGTATGCAGCAGAGGTAGACCAACAGATGGGAGACTGCAGAACTGACACGTTATTCCTATCTATTTCTGCTCACTGTGGAAATACAATATACATGTAGTCATCAGCTAATTCTTAATCTTGTCTGCTTATTAACTTTCCATCTAATTACATGATACAAAAATTGGAATTAACAGAACATTTATGCGTTACAGACTTATTTATTTATTCAAGGTTCCCTACAACAAGCTGCAAAGGAATTACTCAAAAAATTTGAAGTGAGACATTGATTAAGAAATCCTTGGGAAATAAAGTCATGACTTAAGGGAACAAAATCCACTTCAAGAGAGCTCTCAAGAGCTGATAGTCATCAGATTTGTTAAAATCTAACTCAAATTCAATAAAGTTTTCATGAAATGAATGCACCTGTCCTGGAGCAGCTGAACACACACAGAAAACTTTGAAAGCCATTCAGTTTAGGAGATGTGCCAAGTGACCTATATTTCATCTTTCTCCCATTTTGGCACATTGATATAAAAAGCAACATCTTTGCTTCTCAGAAGTTCATCTGTCTCTTCTGCTGCTGATTACCTAGATGAAGTCACATTTATCTGTGATGACAATCTTTTTACTAGAACTACATTTGATTCTGTAAACAACAGGGAATTAGACACAGAAGCTGATGAACTCTTAAAAAGCAAAGTGTTTTCATTCAGAGGTTCCTCTGTGATGAAACAATGACAGGAAAAGATCAGAAATGATAGACATACAGAACTGGCCTGGGATTAAGAAAAATATTTTGTGACATTTTCCCAGAGGCACCCATTTTTCATCCAATAGGTCATACAATATTCAAAAATGAACTGGATTTTTTTGAAAGGCATACTTAAGAAAATATGTGGAAACAAAACTCAAACATAAGTAAGAGATGTTCAGGAGGTGGAAGCGGGGACAGGCCACTTGGATTGAATGTAGAGACATTGTCAGAGTATGCATAAATGCAATGAGCATGGCTAAGGCCAATTTGGAATTAAATCTTGCTAATGATGTTGAGAACAACAAGAAGAACTTTTTCAAATACATCAATAATAAAAGAAAGATAAGTAAAATGTGTGTCTGCTACTGAATGGGGCAGGGGCCCTGAAGACAGAGGACACAGAAAAGGCAGAGATACTGAAAGCCTTTTTTGTTTCAGTCTTCACTGCCAAAGCCAGCCTTCTGGAAGACAATAAGATTTTCCCTCGGTTGAGGAGGATGGGTTTAGAGATGATTTAGGAAAATTTGACATCCAAAGATGGGACACATCAGAATGCACACAGGAGTGCTGAAGGAGCTAGTGGACATCACTGTTAGGCCACTTGCAATCATTTTTGAAAGGTCATGGCAATCAGAAGAGGTGCCTGAGGACCAGAAGAAAGTAAATATCATCCCAGCCTTCAAAAATGGCAAAAAGGAGGACCCAAGAAACTACAGGCTAGTCATCCTCACCTCAGTCTCTGGAAAGATGATGGAACAGCTCATCCTGGAGTCCATCTCTAAACATATGGAAAACAAGAAGGTGATCAGGAGTAGTCACCATGGATTCACCAAGGGAAAATGATTAATCATGATTAATCAACCTGATTGCCTTCTGTGATGGGACAACTGGCTGGATAAATGATGGAAGAGCAGTGGATGTCATCTACATGGAATTCAGCAAGACTTTTGTCACTGTCTCCCCTAATACCCTCATATGCAAGTTCAGGATATGTAGGCAGGATAAGTGGACAGTGAGATGGGTTGAGAACTGTCTCAATGTCAGAGCTCAGAGGGTTGTGATCAGTGGCACAGTGTCTAGCTGGAGAACTGCAGCTAGCAGTGTCCTCCAGGGGTCAATACTGGCTACAGTATTATTTATCTTATTCATCAGTGACCTGGATGAAGGAACAGAGTGCCTCCTCAGGAAGTTTGCTCATGAAACAAAACTGGGAGGAATGACTGATACCCCAGAGTGCTGTGCTGCCATTCAGAGGAACTTGGATAAGCTGGAGGGATGGGCAGAGAGGAACCCCTTGAAATTCAACAATGGCAAGTGCAGCGTCCTAAACTTGGGAAGGAATGATCCTGAGCACTAGTACAAACCGAGGGCTGACCTGCTGGAAAGTAGCTCTGCAGAGAAGGACCTGGGGGTCCTGGTGGAGAAGTAGACCATGAGCCAGCAACGTGCTCTTGTGGCCAACAGGGTCAATGGTATCCTGGGCTTCATTATTAAGACATTGCCAGCAGGTTAAGGGAGGTGATCCTCCCCCTCTACTCAGCCCCAGTGAGGCCACACCTGGAGTATTGTGTCCTATTTCTGGGCTCCTCAGTACAAGAGGTACATGGATTTCCTAGAGTGACTCTAGGAGAGGGTAACTAAAATGATGAAGAACCTGGTGCATCTCTCATATGAGGAAAGACTGAGGGAGCTGAGCCTCTTCAGCCTGGTGAGGAAAAGCATGAGGGCCTTCTCTCTTATCTCCTTTTCTCATTTTGGTGAAGAGAAGGATGAAAAGTCAAGAGGATGGGGTCAGACTCTTCTCAGTGCCACCCAGCAATAGGACAAGAGGCAACAGGCACAAACTGAAATGCAGGAACATGAATGTTTATCCTCTGAATGTGAGGATAAACTTCTTTACTGTGGGAGTGACTGAGCACTAGAACAGATTGCCCAGCAAGGTTATGAAGTTTCCATCTCTAAAGATATTAAAAAGCTGTCTGGACACAATGCTGAGTAATGTGCTCTAGAAGACACTGCTTGAGCAGAGAAGTTGGACTAGATATCTCTAGAGGTCCCTTCCAAACTCAACCATTCTGTAATTCTGTGATATGATTCAAAATAAATAAATAAAACCACTTAAATTATAAAAATCTGCTTGTGTCCAGTGGTTCAAGATATGCAATACCTGAGAAATAAATGATAGAGGAAAAGAAATTGTAAAATACTATTTTTTTTCAGATAAAATCATGCTTCATTGGCACAGAGAGAAATCTCAACTCATTCTTGCAAAACATTTATGTTATGAACATTTGCCATTAAAAAGTAGAGGAGGTGATAAAAAACCTGGAGATTTGCCTTTTAGGAAGGCCATCTTTGGTGGCAATGCAGCCTCATCTCGGCTTACCCTCCCTATCCCAGCCATTTGTGGATGTTTTCCCTCCTCGCCATTATAGATCACGCTTGTCCAAGCTATCTGAGTCTTCCCCCACTTCAGAAAGCAATTGAAAAGTAGGTCTAGCAAATACCACACCACATAGCTTGCAAACACAACCAGGTCCTTCCTGAATCATGACCAGATTCACAGCTACTACCTCTCCCCTGACAAAAAAATAAAAATAATTAAAAAAAATAAATAAAATTCTACTTTAACCATTAGTATAAGAATTCCCTTGACTAATCCTTCCCCTCCATAGGCTGACTACTGCAGACTTTCTCAGTACAACCATCCAGTCACTGGGCACCTCTTTCAATACTGGGGAGCTTTCTAACCCTCTCCCAACAGACAGTGTCAGGAAGTCTGTCCCGTCAAAATGTCTCCCCTAATTACCTATCTTCTCATCTAGTCCAACTTAATTAAAGATTATTTTTCTTTTTCTTTTAAAATGCCATGAAAATAAAGGTTGCAGAATCAGGCCAAAGCTTGATACAGGAATATATATGTATATACTTATATATATATGTATATATATTAGCACTGCTATAATAATTCGGTAAAACAATAACCACTCTATAGAGAAACAGGTGCTCTCACTCTCTGGTTGAGGCAGTAAATAAGCTCTACTGAAGTCAAAGCAGTAAATATTTTTTGGAATTCTGATAAGTATTTTCACAGCAAGTTTTACAAATTGATCTCATTTCCTAGAGCACTGTAGACTGTTGAGTTCATTGCCTTTGAGCAAAAAGGGTTAAGTGCAGCAGTACTACAGAGCCCCCATTATGTACTGACAATGATGTTGTAACTTCAGTGCTCTCTTCATACTGTGGATAAATACTGAGTTGTTTGCCTGTCTGTTCTGTGCTGAAAGTGCATCTGAGATTTGCAAATACAAAGGGCCTAAACCCACTCCAAGAGAAATCACCATTGACTTCCACAGCCACAAGAGAAGTCTTTATAAAAAGACCTTATAAGAAGATATTAAAAAAAAAAAAAAAAAAAAAAAAAAAAAACAACTCTTTCTGAAACCTCTTCTGCATTCTTGAAAGCTACTCAGTTATTTCACAGTCCCAAACTGTCTAACACTAAGAGCTGCTATCTCATCTTACAACACAGCTCTTCTCTTCAGTGGAGTGCTAAGTACCAATCAGTATCTCTGATGCTAAATAATGAACTGAATCTGGATTTTGACCATCTCTGTAACCAGTCATCCTGACAACTACAGCTCTCTTATGAAGACATTTGCTCATCCAAACAGTGAAATGCAGACCATTAGAAGCTAAACAGTTCACTGGATTCACGTATGACTTGACATAGAGATAATTAAGGATCATTTCACCGTTGTGTAAGGGTGGGACCATCGACATACCACTGAAGTATGCCATATTTGCATTTTTCATTAAATTGTTTCTTACTCAGTCTGATACAGAAGAGTTATCTTCCCTCAAAGAATATTTTGCAAAGCATTCTCTTTCTCCCAAGTGACCCACATGAATGGAGGGATTACCACACTCCTGATTCAGTGCAGCTACAAATTAATACGCAAGAGCTGTCTTTCTCAGCATGCAATCATGCCCATGATGGAGCGATCCCTGCCCACTCAGAGGAACTGCAATGTCGGATCTCTTCATCCCTTTATGTGGAAAGCGTGAGAGGCCTCCAATTTGCCACCTTATCCAGCCCTGCAATCATAACAAGGCACTGTGTTTGTGACAGTTTTAAAGTGCTATAGAAAAAAAGAACAAAATCTGTTCCTCTTGCAAATGTGGAAATTAGAAGCTTTTGAAAATCCTTTTCAGGATGACTGGTAAAAAGTAGAAATCAGCTTCAATAACCACTTCAGTTATGTTTTAACCAGCTTTACTTTACTACTCTTCCCCTCCTTATAGTAGAAATATCCCTCCCTGACTTTTAGTTATCCCACTATCACCACTAGCAACAAGAGCTTATTTGGTCTGGTTATACATTTCTGAAGAGCTGTTGTGGAGTAGCCATGGGAGGGAATTGTAAGCACACTGCTTTACAGTTTTGCCTGGCCATGTTATAACAGAAATCAATTGTTCCTCCTATAGAAGAGGTCCCAGAGGACAAAATAATGCAAGATCTGAATGGCATCCTAGCTGGTTTATCTGTATCTTTGACAGCTGATAGGGAAAATGAAAATTCCATTTAAAGATAGAAAGGACCCACTCTGTTCATCCACAGACAATTATGTTTTTCTCCTATCTACTGCACATGATGGAGACCACCTTTGCAAGAATCTTTAATCTTTCCAGGCAATATGACATGAAACTCAAAAAACTGAAATTACAGAATCAAGGAGTGGTTAAGTTTGGAAGGGACCTCTGAAGATCATCTGGTCCAACCTTCCTGCTGAAGCAAATTGTAAAATCCAAATAGACTGTGAACACCAGGATATTTACTCATTAATTATTCCATCTTCCATCTCTTTTCATTAATTAAAAAAACACCCCTCCCCTTCTACTCTGCACTGGTGCGGCCTCACCCCTCAAGTTCTGGGCACTACAGTACAAAAAGGATGTAAAACTGTTGAAGAGTGCCCAGGAGGAGTGCTACAAAGATGGTAAAGGGACTAGAGGGAAAGACATATGAGGAGTGGCTGAGGTCACTTGGCCTGTTCAGCCTGGAAAAGAGGAGACTGAGGGGAGACCTCATCGCAGTCTACAGCTCCCTCATGAGAGGGAGTGGAGGAGAAGGTGCTGATCTATTCTCCTTAGTCACCAGTGATAGGACCCATGGGAATGGTGTCAAGCTGAGGCAGGGGAGGTTTAGGCTAGACATCAGGAAGAGGTTCTTCACTGAGAGGGCAGTCTCACACTGGAACAAGCTCCCCAGGGGAGCTTGTCACTGCACCAAGCCCATTGGAGTTTAAGAAGCCTTTGGATTGTGCACTTAGTCACATGGTCTAAAATTTGGGGTAGGCCTTTGTGGTGTTAGGAGTTGGACTCAATGATCTTTATGTGTCCCTTCCAACTCGGGATATTCTATGCTTGTATGATTCTGTTAAGTTACTCTTCTGTTTCTAGACAGAGTTTTCAAGAAGGCAAGGGTGACAAGAACTCATGGACAACTCATGGAATATGCTGGGAAGGGTTAGGGGAAGCAAAGGAATTCCCCTTGGAAGCAATGGAGCTTCCTCAGCAGCTGAGAGAGGGTTAATCCATGTATCTCCTGGGTAGGTACTGCTGAACTAAATCACATCAGCAAGCTGTACTCCTGCTTTTGCTGCCAGCTCCACTGAGAAGTTACAGATGTAAGTGATAAAACCAAATTACATTTTATCTGCTTATGTTGCAAAGTTGAGGGAGGTTATCAGGGTGATTGGAGGCTTCTGAGTGCCATGCAACCCAGTGCTAAAGTAGAACACCGCAAATAGATCAGGCAAAATATTTATCTCATCTGAATCTAATGAATTCACTAATCGCATTGCTGTAATTTTCTTTCAAGCTATTGGTAGAATAAGTGGATACCTTGGGAGCCAGAACTGTCTGTGAAACCTAGAACTTCTGCTGTTTATCGGTATGCGTGGGAAAATGGTTTTCCTGGATGCATTTATTTTCTGGCTTTAAATTCTTATATCTACTTGGGGACTGTAAATACAGTAATAAATGGTAAATTGTCATTAGCGCATCTTCCTGATGCATCCCAGATTAAAACTAATGTCTTTCAGGTGGGTGCTATTAAATTAGCCTACTGCAACCTGACGGGTATCCTCTAATCAAAAATGTATTGTCTTCTCTGCTTAGGGCAACTTTTGCTGCTTCTGGGTAGAAAGATAATCCCAGGAGTAGTCCAATTGTTTTCAGATGCATGGATTTGTGAAGACCAGGAATGAGCAGGAAATGGCTTGTCCCCCTTAATTATTACTACAATTTGTGTTTGAGTAGGGCTTGTATTGTGCTAGGTAGTAAAACACAGAGTGCTTGATTAGAAAGAAGAGTCTGCTGTCTCTACAGGCAAATAGAGAAATATTAACTTTTTACAGATAGGCCCTGCAAAACAAAGAATTAGTCTGCCATTAATACTGTGGGAAAAATGAGTCCAAAGTAGCAATTGTGGCAATGTCAGTATTTATGTTTGTAAAATGGCCAAATTCCCTACAATGCCCAAGTAACTGGTTCCTTGAGAAAACCAGAATGCATCAAAACTGCTTAAGCAGGATCTCAGAACCGCAGATATTGCAGCTACAGTTTACCACTGTGAAAACTTAATTGGTTAGAAAAATAGATGTTGGCCATACCTTAATTTTTATTTTTATTTTTAACAGAGTTGCGATATTTCTCTTCATTAGAAGAGACTGAAATATGCACTTACATTACAACCCATTAGGCATGTGGTGTGGTCCTTAAGTTTTTTCATAATAACAATTAAAAACAAAAACAAAAAACAAAAACAAACAAACAAAAAAAAAAACATAATTCTTAGTTCCATTTCTTTTTTCGGGTAACAATAATTTTGCTGCATACAGATTAGACTGATACTTTGCTTTTGTATTTTAGACTTATTTACTAAGCAATACCAAAGAACAATTAAATATTATACTATGAGGTGTTTCTTTGTCCAAAGTAAACAGAAAAATGTTCATATTTTTAGTAGAATTGACTATCTATGCAAGTCAGATAGAGGTATTTAGTATTGTACACTCTTCAGACAAAGGAAATGAGCATCTGGAGAACTGGTTCATTGCCAAATAGGGATTTGAAATGAGATTATCACACTTTATCTCAAGAGATTGAAATTATTATGGAAATGGCAGTCAGACCCCAGAACATTTCTCTAAAGAAAAAAGAGTTGCAAGTAGCTGAAATTGAAATGGGGAATTCACACAGGCAATGTAACCCATCTTCCATCCTTTGGAACAGACCATGCGTGCTACTCCAGGACAACATTTACAAACCACCTCCTAAGTGCTCTTCAGTCAAACCACTTCTGTACAAAGAGTATGAAAAATAAAGGATTTTCACAATCCCTTGAGCTGACACCATGTGTTTCAAAGAATCCATGCACAACTGAATCTCTCACTGTACTGAGAACTTGATTTTTACCATTTTGCACATGCATTCCTTCAACTCTGGGAAGTCTGTGTGCACATACGTGTATAAAGCAGATTGATGAAAACTTCTTAACCTGTCAAGTTATCAAACCTGTCAAGGATATCAAACCACATTCAATATGAAGTGCTCATTTGCTAGGCAATATAATTTTATCATATAGGATTTTTTTTTTTTTTTTTTTTTTTTGAGAAATGTAGTTATTCCACTGAAAGTGGTGGCTTAGTGTTTTGTTTTGTTTCATTTTTTTCATTATCATTTATTCCATTACTAAACTCTGCTTGATGCGGACCATCAAATTTTATTGTGCTACATCTTTGGTAACCCATGTCTTTAAGATACTGCTGTTGTTTTGATAGTGTGATTAATAATAAAGTACCTTGGAGACATCTAGGTAAAGGTAACGGTAGGTTTTGGCTCTGAATATTTTAACAAACAAATAATGCAACAGTCTTACCTTGCTGATTTGAACTAATGAAAACTGGGGTGCCTTCTGGGAATTACTACATTTTGCAAATTGCTAAGTGAATAAACAAAAGAAGCCATCATAATGCTTCAAAAAATCTACCATGTTCATTTATGTTTGATGAATGTATTTTAAATTATGTACAGACATTTCAAAATAAATTAATGGAAACCATAAAGAACACAAAGGTAATCATGAAGGCAAATAAGAAGTCTTACACACACATGTTCTTCCTGTAATTTCTTACCAAGAAAATTACAGCAAAGGAAAAGAAAATGGCAAAAAGAGCAATATGGTTATCAACATAGTAAGTAAGAAACGGCAAAACTTAACAGTGACCATACAGTTCATCAGCCTACAGGCCATCACAACATGAAGCAAACAGGGCCAGACCCTTCTTGGAGGTGCACTGTAAACATGCAAGAAGCAATCATCACAAGTTGCAACAAGGAAAATTCCAGGTAGACACAAGTAAAAACAAAGTAAAACAAACAACAACAACAAAAAATGCACAATAAGAGTGGTCAAAGACTGGAACACATTGCCCAAGAAGGGCACAAAATTCCTGTCCATAGGATTTGTAAAACTCACCTGAAGAAGGCCCTGTTCCGACTTGATGTTTTTCCTTGCTTTAACTAGGAAGCTGCATGAGACAAGCTACAAAGAGCTCATCTAACCTAAATAATTTTGTGAGTCTATGAAACAAAAAATTCAATACATGGTTTTTCATGCTGGCAAATGAGACTGGGCACAATGGTACCATTGCTTTATTTTATTTTTTTTTTCAGGTAGATTAGAAAACTGAATAAATGGTTGGTGTAATCTCCCAAACACTTTTATACAGAGCAAAAATTGTGGTGTTTCAGAGAGACACTGCTGGACATAACCAATCATCTATGCATAGAAACAAAATAGAATTAATCACTTAAAAATCAATGGTTCAGTGAATAAACAGTTCATCACAAAAATTTCCCACATCTGTGATTGCGTAATAAGCATGGCAGAAGACTGGCTGTCCCATCTCACTCTAATGGGAACCTCCCATAAGGCACAGTTCTTCATTTCAGATGGGAATGTAAAAGAGCTTTCACATGATGTGCCATCGTAGTATATGGACAAACGTCCATAAAAATTGCAGTCTTAACTAAGTATGCAAAATCTGTTCCTGAAAATGCCCAACAGTGCATCAGCTACTGACATCCTCCAAATATGTTGAGTGAAATAAATGTTTCTTCCTATCACCATAGTCCAGAAAAAAAAGGAGAAATCTCCTATGAGTTGGTATTACCACACTTAATGATTCCCCTGAGTAAAGAACAGTCTTGTATATCTATATAAATGGGCAGTGGGTTAACTGCTACTAGCGCAAAAGGTCTGGTTAATGTTATTTTTTTCAGGGATGACAGTTATCTTCTTGAATAAAAAAATATATATATATAATCATCTTTATGAATGCTTTTCAGAGCTGTCTATGGGTAATGGGTTGTTTATAAGACACTAGAATGTGATCTGAAAAAAAAAAAAAAAAAAAAAAAAAAAAAAAAAAGCAAAATTCTCTTACACCATTCCCAAACATAAGCAAGTAAAGAAAATGAATCCTGGAAGTAATAAATGATAAATATATATAAATAAATTAATATTTAAAACATCTCTTTTCAATTCAAATGAAAATGAAACACTGCAGGAATGCTGCACAAGGACATCCTATTTTTTCTCTCCCAAGACCACACAGGCTGGGATACAAACTTTGAGATTTGATTTGGGTAGTCCTCCTTAGGCTTGCAATAGGGTTTCATGTAGAGATTCCTGAAGTGGGATCAGTGCCTCACAGCTACAGCTACAAACTGAGGCAACCAAGCTTCTTCCAAGTGACATCCCAGTGCTGTCCAGGCAGCTGGCCTTTTCCTAGTCTGCATTTTTAGAATCCAGCACAGAGGAAAGACAAGCTGCTGGTGGTATATTTGGAAATCTCATTGAAAGCACAGATTTTTCCCCTTTCTTACTCCCTATTCAGATGGTTGGTAACAGGGTAATAGTAGTCTCATTTCTTGAAGATCCCTCAGAAACCAGTCCAACATGAAACAAAAGTGAATGGCCCCATTATTCTGAGGGGGCATTATTTTAAAAAATAGCAGGAATGCTTTTCTTAGGCAGTAATTGCAAATTCAATTTTAGTACTCTGAATGGCAACAGGCTTCAAGCATATTGCAGGCTGCAGTTTGCCAACTGCAAGACAATCACAAGTGCTCTTTATTTCTCTTGTCACTCAATAATATTAGACATCGTTAAAGAAGAGAGATTGCATTTCAGCGATTGAGCCCTAGGGACAGCACCCATTTACAAATAAACAGAAAAATTAATGCTGCAAGGTACTGTGTGAGATATAGACTGCCACCAAATCAAAAAAAAAAAAAAAAAAAAAAAAAAAAAAAAAGTGTTCTCATTTAAAATTGCCTTTCTACTGTGCGGTTTTTTATTGAACAGACAGACAGACAGAGTAAAATCAGTAATCAAAGGAAGGATAGTAAAATTAGATTTTGCAATAAAGTCCCTACCTTGCAGCTAAAAGAATAGTATTAATTTTATTTAATTTTTGCACAGGATAGAACCTTTCACCATAGTATGTTGGGTGGCTTTACAAGAAACTCCACCCCACAGCAGTTGAAATGCTATTGTGAACCCCTTTTGGTACTAAGCATGCTGACACTGTTTGATATAACTAAAAATAAAGCAAACATATAGAGAAAACTCATAACCTTGTGTTGCACACAACCTGTTTGCTAATGAGTTGTGCTCATCCCACCAGAGACATATAATATAGTCATTGATCTCATGTTTCTAAACATGTATGCTAATTAATATGTAAAATCTCCTGTTATTTGGAAGTCATTTCCACTTTTCACCTTCTTAATCCAAATATATAGCTGTATTTCATGTCTTTTTTATTCAAATGACAGACCTGCCATTAATTTATAAAGTAATTACAGGTCCACCGATTTTAGTGAAAGCAAGAACATACCATGCATCTGAAATGCATGAAAAATCAAGACTAAAGATGATTAACTATTCATATTTGTCTCTGCCTTTTGAATAGACATCGTCTCTCCCAAGAGATCAGGGATCAGCCACTACTTAGATATTTAGTTCTCAGCTTTGCTATAAAAACCTTCCCTATCAAGCACTCTCTTAGTAATGTTCCTTCTATTCTAAGGAATAAAAACAATGAAATGAAATATCACACGCTGTATATATGGCATTCAGTGATGAGAAAGAATGAGATGGTAAAAAAGATGCATTATATTTATGCTATTACCTTATTCTTACTTTTTTGTTCCAAGAATAAGATGCTTTCTCTTTTTCTTTTTTACATTCTGATTGTGTTTCATGACAATCATTATTCAGGGAATGAACCCTTTTAATGACTTAAAAATTAATTTGGTGGTCTCAGCCTAGCTCCCTATGAACACGTGTCCACATCAAAAAAAAAAAAAAAAAAAAAAGCACAACTAATTGGCTGTCTCATTGGCATTCACAGCACAGAAGCAAGGAACTCCATAGATTTTAAAGCCAGAAGTGACCACTGTGATCATCTACTCTGACAGGTCATGGGACTTCTCTGAATTAATTATTGCTTCAATTCTCAATAGCTATGATTGACCTGGAACATGTGTTTTAGAAAAATATCTGATATCAGTTTTAAAGTTTCCAGTAATAGGAAAACCACTATGACTCTTGTTTAGTTATTCTAGGATCTGACTGTGCTTACCATTAAACATGTCAATAAACAAATAAATCCTATTTTACTATGAATTTTTCTATCTTAAATTCTCAACTTAAGTTTCAAATTTGTTAATATTTTAAATGTTTACACCTTTGTTTGGTAGAGTATATTGTCTTTCTAGCAACCTATCAGTGATGACATGAATGTCAGGACTGAGGATGCCTTATTTTTAATACCATTGTGTAGTTGTCAGCTCATTTGCCCAGGAAATCAGAAATCTGGATTCACTGCATCCCTAAATCTGAGGAATTTGCAACCCACAATTCCCATTTCCCAGGAGAGCAACCCAATTACTAGATTACCCACTGCTGGAAACTGAAGTTGGGCACAAGAATACCACTTACTATTCTTTTTGAAGCTGGGTCATTATGTTGGCCAAGAACACAATGTTTCTGAGGGCAAAGAGAGGACAGCAGGAAGCATGACACTAAGCCTGATGTGCAGGGCCCTTAGTTCAGAGGGGTTATCTTATGTGATGATATATCACAGAATCACAGAATCACAGAAATGTAGGGGTTGGAAGAGACCTCGAAAGATCAACCCCCCTGCCAAAGCATGTACCTTAGAGCAGGCTGCCCAGGTAGGCATCCAGACGGTCCTGGAATATCTCCAGAGATGGAAACTCCACAACCTCCCTGGGCAGCCTGTTCCAGTGCTCCATCACCCTCACTGTGAAGTTCTTTCTCATATTGGTGTGGAACTTCCTGTGCTCCATCCTGTGGTCATTACCCCTTGTCCTGTCCCCACAAACCACTGAAAAGAGGTTGGCCAAATCCCTCTGTCTCCCACACCTCAGGTATTTATACACATTGATGAGATTCCTTCTCAGTCTTCTTTTCTCCAGGCTGAACAGACCCAGGTCTCTCAGCCTTTCTTCATAGGGAAGGTGCATCAGGACCCGTATAATCTTTGTGGCCCTCCACTGGACTCTTTCCAGGAGATCCCCGTCTTTTTTGTACCGAGGAGCCCAGAAGTGGACACGGTACCCCAGGTGAGGTCTGACCAGGGCAGAGTCGATGGGGAGGATCACCTCCCTTGACCTGCTGGCCATGCTCCTTGTAATGCAGGCCAGGATCCATTGGCCCTTCTTGGTCATGAGGGCACAGTGCTGGCTCATGGTCAACCTGTCGTCCACCAGGACCCCCAGGTCCTTCTCCTCAGAGCTCCTCTCCAGCAGGTCATTCCCCAGCCTGATATGTGTGGTTGTTAAATATATATACCACATGTATAATGTTAAACATAATAGTTGGATGATGAAATAAGTCATAGAAGAGTTTAAAATTTGGGGCACATCTTTGCACCCTCTTTCCCTGTAGAGTACTATAGTATCTCTTGTTTTTAATTCAGTTGTCAAACTCTGTTAGCATTTCACTCCTAGACAGGGCTTCGCCACTGAAAAGATGAAGCAGGACATGATTAAAAAAAAAAAAAAAAAAAATTATATTGCCTGTGACATACCTGTTTTCTCAGTAATGCTCTCTGGATTTTACATTACAGATCTAGCAGATCAGCATATTCCATTGCCAACATTAACATTTATCTTTTAAATTGTGTATTAGAACATTACCAGCTAACTACTGGTGCTATCATATGGCAAAGCAACTCCGTCTTTTTAGTGGGCATAGTTAAAGGTAGGTAGGCATTGCATATGCAACCAATATAAAAAATACGTCTTCTGACAGGTGGATTTAATAGGGATTCACCCTAATTAAAAGCTTCATGTTTTAATGAAAATATAAAGCCTTTCTTGGGAAAGATCTCTGCTTTGATTCACATTCAAGTCACAGTGGCAGTCCTGTTCTTAAGAGACCACCAGCAGAAGTAAGGCTGTTGAACACTCCAGGAGCCCTCAAGAGGACCAAGGTATGAAGTTTATAATAGGAAGGCATAGTAGTGGGTCAAGGTCTCTCAGTGAATAAATGGTGCATTTGTGCTTTAATTAAAGCACTGCCCTTTCTTTTACTCTTTTTTGATTATTAGAGTCTTATGTGTACCTCCAAGATGTTAGGGTAGAAACTCTGATCTCTTTAGTGGTGTTTGAAGATAATAATTGCTTTATCTATCTCCTCAATAAAAATTTGGGAGGTTTTGTTGTTGTTTTGCTTGTTTGTGTGTTTTTATTTGGGTGCATAAACTCCTCTTCCGTTCAGGTTCAAAGAAAAAAAAAAAAACATATTGAACAGCTTGTTACAAACGTCCACACTTCTTTAACATTAAAAGACTCCTTTTAATAGGTGCTTTAATTACTTAATAGCCTGGAATAAAGTTATAACCTTTTGGTTTCCATTGTGATTACTGACAAATAAAATATACAGCTCTGGCAAAGTGGCTTCCTCTCCAGAAAAGAAACTCTCTGCTACTACCCAATGCTCCACATAATTATGTTATTCTTCATTTAGATAGTGATTCTATTGCAACATCTAACAAGGAGAAGATATTGCACTGTAATAGTGAGTGACTAGGACAGCGGCTTGATCAAGGCATTATTGAATTACAAATACTGAGGATGCAGCTTGATGGTGAAAACTGATGCTTTTGCTAGGTGATGAAATTCTGCTCTGTAGTCTTTTAATACAGAGTGTATCCAAACAAAGATTAAAAGAAGAAATAAGGCTCATAACTGATTACATGCACTGAGGCATTTCTACACTGATATTTTTATTCAGAACAATATTATATCTCTTATTATATGCATGACACTTTATGACCACTTAATTGGGACCGCTACAGATCTACCAGTCATCCCAATTAGGTAAAAATTGCAGTGCAACAGAAATCAAGTGGAGCTATTCAAAGCTCCAGCAAAGCCACTACAAGCTCAGCAACGAACCATACAGGGATACCTATAAGTGCAAACCTTTTAGAGCCTAGTCCCTCTTCCTCTCCAACAGCAGAGATGTAAAACAGGATTTTGTAAGGGATGATAGAATTATAGAATGGCTTGGGTTGGAATGGAGATTAAAGATCACCAAGTTCCAACACCCCTGCCATGGGGAGAGATGCCACCCAGTAGATCAGGCTCCCCAGGGCCCCATCCTGCCTGGTCTTGAACACCTCCAGGAATGGGGCATCCACAACTTCTCTGGGCGATCTGTGCCAGTGCCTCACCACTTTCTGAACAAAGAATTTCCTCCTAAAACTGCATCTATGTCTCCCCTCTTCTAGTTTAAACCATTCTCCATTGTCTTATTGCTATCAACACATGCAAAAAGTTGTTCTCCACCTTTTTTATAAGCCCCATTTAAGATCTGAAAGGCCACAGTGAGGTCTTTCCAGAGCCTTATCTTCTCCAGCTGGCACATCCCCAACTCTCTCAGCCTTTCTTCATGTGAGAAGTGTTCCAGCCCTCTGATCATCTTCTTGGCCCTCCTCTGGACTTGCTGTAACAGCCCTACATCCTTCTTTCAGTGGGGGCCCCAGACCTGGATGCAGCACTCCAAGTGGGGCCTCACAAAGGCAGAACAGAGGGGGACAATCAACTCCCACCACCTGCTGACCATGCCTCTACTGATGGAGCCCAGGAAGCAGTTGGCCTTCTGGGCTGCAAGTATGCATTGCTGGTTCATGTCAAGGTTTTCATCCACCAGGACTCCCAAGTCCTTCTCTGCAAGGCTGCTCTCAGTGAGTTCTTCTTTCAGTCTGTGCTTCTGCCTGGGATTGCCCCAGCTGAGGTGCACTTTTACTTGTTGAACCTCAAGGGGTTCTCATGGACCCATTTCTCAAGCTTGTCCATGAGCTTTTCGATGACATCTCTTACTCCTGTTTTATCAACTGCACTACTCAGCCTGGAGTCATCTGCAATCTAGCTGAAGATGCACTCAACTCCACTGTCTATGTCATTGGTAAAGATATCAAACAGCACTTGTTTGATAGAACAGACCCCTGAGAGACACCCCTCATCACTGGCCTCCACCTAGACATAGAGCCATTGAACACAATTCTCTAACTTCAACTCTCTCGTGACCTTTGACACGGTCCCACATGATATCTTGACATCAAAGGCCTTACAGAGGTCCAAGTAGACGATATCAGTCAGTCTTCCCTTGTTAACAGATGCAGTCACTTCATCACAGAAGGCCACCAGATTTGTCAGGCATGACCAATCATGGCTTGGTGAAGCCATGCTGGCTGTCTTGGATCACCTCTTTGTCTTGCATGTACCTCGACATTGCTTCCAGGAGGATCTTTTCCATGATCTTCCCAGGCACAGAGGTGAGGCTCACCTGTTTGTAGTTCCCCAGGTCTTCCTTTCTAAAATTTCTAAAAATGGGAGTAACATTTCCCTTTTTCAAGTTACCACATGGCCTGACTTACAGAACTTTTCAGATATGATGGGGAGAAGCTTGGAAACTCCATCAGCCAGTTCCCTCAGGCCCCTGGGATTTATGGCATCAGGCCCGATAGACTTGTAGTTGTTTATTTTCATCAGGTGGTCTTGAACCTGCTCTTCACTTACAGTGGTTGGGACTTTGCTCCCCCAGCCTTCATCTGCAGGCCCAGGGAAAAGAGAGGCATGGGAAGCCTGACTGGCAGTGAAGACTGAGGCAAAGAAGTTGTTGAGTACCTTGTGTCTGTTATTACCAATTCTCCTTCCTTCTTTATCAGAGGGGAAACATTTTCCTTGGCCTTTCTTTTCTGTACCTATAGAATCCCTTCTTGTTATTCTTTGCATCCTTTGCCAATCTCAGTTCCATCCATGCCTTGGCTTTCCTGATGCCATCCCTGCACATCTGGACAGCATTCCTGTACTCTTCCCAGGCCATGTGTCCTTGCTTCCACTGCCTGTGCATTTCCTTCTTGGTCCTCAGTTTGAACAACCATCCTAACCATCCCTTGCTCAGCCATCCCAGGTTGCTGTCCTCCCTGTTTGATTTCTTACATCAGCTATTTCTCGCAGTGCCTTTGCCATGCATGGTGTGTAGCTGGTGAGCTGGTCTGGGGTCAAGAACCTGGTGGTGAGCACAGAAGGGTTATGCAGATTCCTAGCCCAGCGGCTGCCCCAGGTTTTCGGGATAGCCTCCCTGTGCTTCTCTCAAGCCTGCTGCCAGCACACGCCTGGCATCTGGGCTGCCCACAGAGCAGGACTCCAGGGACCCACCAGCACAATGTGGCATGTCAATGATCTTTAGGATCTAGTAACAGTTTTGTTAGGCCTTTGGGACTCTCAGTTTTAATTACAAAATGAAGCCTGTGTGGCCAATGAAGCCAAGGGATAATCCTGGCTCAATGCCAGGAAAGACAAACTGGAGCAGCACCAGTACAGACAACCAACACAATCAACATTGTAATTATTTTAGAATAACATGGCTCAGCAAATAGAGGTGGATATGAGTTCAAGGGAGAATATGTTCAACCTCTACTTACCATCTGTGCATAAGACCTTTTTTGTGATATAGAGCATGCTGTTCCACCTCTGGCTCCTTTGTCCCTCACCAGCCATGTCCCAATGTGCTTTACTGATGGAGAAACCCTCAGTCTCCTGGAGAAGAAAAGCAATCCCTTTTTGAGAAGCCACCCTCAGAAGGTATGGGAGGAAGAAAGGGAGAAGAAGGAAGGGTCATTACATTTGATGCCCAAAATGTAACAGAACTGAGCTCAGGAAAGGATAGCTGAGCCTTCCTGCAAGTATTTCTATGTTACTGTGCCATTTGTAGCTACAGCTTTAATTCAAAATTTTATTTTCAGGGGGTTGTAGTTTTGCCAGAACACTACTCCTTCTTCCTTACATTTCTCAATATTTGGCTTTGGCCCCAGTGACTTCATTTTTAAACACTTGAAGGGAACCTATACAAATGCTTTAGAATGGTACAAGTTATGATGAACTGTTCCATGGATTAAAGGCATTTCTGTTTTCTGCTTTACTCTTTATTCAAAAAAAGTTGATAAATTCTCTACAAGCATTAGGCAACTTTATTCGGTTACACATTGGTTACACATTTATATCTGTAACACATGCGACTGCACACACAAACACACAAAGGACCCGTGATCATCACTACCAAAAGCTCTTAAATGCACACTGCACAGCCTGCTGGAAACCCCAGATGATTGCCCAGGGGAAAAAAAAAAAAAAAAAAAAAAAAAAGAAGAAGAAGAAGAAAAAAAAAAAACCCACCCACAGCAGGGCTTCTTTTAATGCACTTAGGAGAAGCCTTCAGATGTGACCTCAAAATTTCATCTAGACAACATATATGCTCCAAGGGTCATTTAATAGACCAAATGAAGCAACAAAGTCTAATTCCCTAATTTCTGTGAGACAGGAGAATATATGACTTATAAGCACAACTGCCAAAACCTTGTTTGGAGACATATTGCAATCTAGCCTAAGTGCATTGTAACTACCAGAAAAATTGTGTTTCTACTTTAAGCTCAAGCCCTGCTTTGTCACTGTCTTTGTCCCCATGCACTCATTTACACCTGTGCAAAGTGAATGGAAAACACTACTGAGTGAGAATGAGAACAATTTATCATTCCTTTTTTACAGCTACTGCACAGGGGGGAAGAATGTAAAGAAGCTGGCACTGAATTTATCAGGTTCAAAAGAGACTGCAAATTCAAGTGAATATATCTATACTATTAATTTTCAAAGGAAACTAAATGCAGAATTGTAGCCTAATACAATATTAGTGTTATGAATATACCCTCAACTAGGAAATATATAATTATGGTTCCCATAGTAGCCACAGCATGGTCACATTTTGGAAATCTGAGTATATGCTCTGGAGTGGAGTGAAGTTCAATAAAGTAATGCAATATACAGAACTGGTTAAAGAGCAAGAAAATGCTGTTGCATGAATTTACATATTTATACATAGATATATCTATTATATATTTATCACTAAAATTGCAAAATAATAAATACTAGGAACGTTGTTTGAATTACATTTTCAGCAAAATTACAGAAATTAGGCCAGCAATATGAGAAAGCACTGACTTATACATAAATTCTCTCATATTATTCCAAATTAATGCATCTGCTGTAGCAAGCTTTATTTTCATATAGATTCTGTGACCATCAGGCTGACCTAAAGATGATTTACATGTATAGCCTTGAAACAGTGTGGTACAACACCTGGGATTTTAAATGATAATATATATCATAAAAAAAATCTGACTTTTGAAATCACAATACATTATTTCACAAGAACAAATATGACATTTACGTGAACAGGTAATAATATTTCAAGTAGGGATGTAGGGATGTTTCACATTAAGTATGTGAACCTCTGTTTCAATACATAAGAAAATAACAGGATTTTACAAATTGCTAAGCACATTCACATCAGATACACAGGCTGTTTCATAAACGTTCATCTACTTCATATAGGGGATAACTGGAAAAGAAGTATTACAATAATAGCATAATAAACCTATTTAGTTCAGGTATTAAGTGTACTTAGATTTATTTGAAGTTTTAATTAAATTTTCACTTTCTTTCTGTGAATATCTGAGAATGTAAAGTAACAAACCTATTTTTTCTTTAAGAATATGTCATTATTTTGGGTTTGAAATAAATGGCTGCAACATTTAAAATTTCTCTTCCAGCTTTCTTTAAAAACAAAAGAAGAAGAAGAAAAAAAAAAAAAAGAGCTTCTCACAAGACATCTTTCATAGACTACAGCTAATTATTTCTGATTAATTTAAATGGCTAGCTTCCAGGGAGAAGCGTATTTGGTAGAATTTCTTTCAAAAGATCAATTTAACAATCATCTTAAATTTTAATAAAATAAATCATTAAATAATGTGTTTTTTGTTGTTGTTTTTTTACTTATGAACATCATTTTGTTAGATAGATTTTTAAAATGTTGTTGTCTTATTATGTCAAATATTTCTTAAGAGTAAAAATAACAATTTTGGTTTTGGCTAGCCCATAGAACTGCATAAGTGTTTATATATCCAGGGTTGATTAAATGTGGAGGTTGTACCTACATCAGTACTATCCAGTACTTATGGCAAAGGGATCATTAAATTCATCTCTCCTTATGCAAGGAAATGAGTAAATGTTGTCATCACTTATCACCTAAGTATTACTTTCAGAAGATTGTATGTGCCTTTTTAAAGCTTCATTTAGAGCTCCTTCCCGCAGACTGCCAAGCTTTTATTTGGGAAATACAGGAGACTGATTAAAGTGGTATGGTAGATGGGAATTAACTGATTAAAGCTCAATTGTACCCTAGCTATATAAGTATGTTAATAGCCCTGGTTTTTGCTTTAATTTAAGTAAAGACTGTATTCCTGGTCTATTTCTTTAAGATATTTCTCAGGAAATAAGTCTACTAAACTGCTCTTAAACAATGAAAAACTGGCATTTTTTACATCTTTAAATAGTGCTCAAACTGGGTCAATCCTAACAAGAAAAGAAATTGATTTCATTTTTATGCCTTAAAATATTAATTTTCAAAATGGAATTATTTTCTTGTTAAGTACATAGGCTGTTGGCTGATTTGATCAGCAGTACCAGGAACAGAACAGCTGACAAATGAAGCCAGTGTTGTCTCTGTCAGTGGGTCAGGAGGTGATGTTGGATTCCCCTCAATTTCAGTTCCAGGAGATCTGCTCATCTCCCCAGAAGCTTCTTGTAGGCATGGAGGGTGCTAGCCAAGTCTCAGGGGAAAAAAAAAAAAAAAAAAAAAAAAAAAAAGAACAACTACAATGCCAGCCAAATTTCCTTTAGAGAAGACAAGGGAAAAAGGAGGAAGGTGGCAACCTACATTCTCAAATTGATGGGATAGGGAAGAGAAGTATGTATATTCGGTATTTATATTAAAGACAGTGGTAAAGGTTGTTGGGATGGAGGAAAGGGGAATGGAGAGCAGGGGAAGAAAAGAAACTCGGCTTTGGTCAATCACAAATGACTTTTGCTATAGCTGAGCCTCTAAATCCTAGAGCTGGCTGGCACCGTGCAACTGTACTCCTGAGGAAAGGCTACGGGACAAAACATAGAGAGTTCTTTCCAAGACAGCTATATGTTGCAATGAGTGAGAGTGCAAATGAATTATTTAGGAAGATATCAGTGGTATGAACAACGGTAATGGAGCAGTAAGGAGGCAATACATAATGAATTTATTGGAAACACCAGGCCTCATCAGACATTACTTTAGTGGAAACGGGGAGAGAGTCTCAACTTGATCTTGGGATGTTTCTTATGATTTAATTAACATTTTCACATCATTCTTAAACACTACAAATTAGCCTTTTAAAATTTCAATTCAATTACAACTGAACAATTACAGTTGTTCAATTACTTTTAAAGCATATTCAGGAGGGAACTATCAAATATTGATTGTTAGTAACCTTTTAATATGAAATCCCAAAAGTTCACACTCTTCTAGACAAGTATCAAAGATAAATTATTTCATACACATACAGAACACACATACAGAACAACTTGTAATCAATGGTATTCTTAAAGTATAGGAAATGTGTCTATATTAGGTGCTCTCTAGATTACCATAAATGTAAAGAGTAACCAGTGAAGAAAACATTTCCTATACAATTGTCAGGTATAAGACAACACAAAAGCCTGTTGAAGAAATCAAAGTGAAATGATTTAAAAGTAAACATGGTCTATCTGTTTATCTGCAGTCTTCCATATCTGCCTACATTGCAGTACCTGTCCATCAAATATATATATCTATATATATTTGCATTTATATTTGATATTGATATCACATTTATATTTGATATATATTTGTGTGGGTGTGTGTCTGTGTAAGAAAATTAATTTCACTTTTTTTTTTGTATAAAGTATGGAAGCAAAATCCAGTCCTCACAAATCTCTGTGGTGCAGAGAAGTGGTGTGAAATACTGAAGGTCACAATGGTTGTACATAGTGAAGTTAGGATAGCAACCAAAATCCATTTTACCCACCTCAGAACTCAAACTTTGAGTTTGAGTTTGAGAACTTGAGGAACCCAAACTCATTTCAAATTAATGGCTCCAAGCATTTAATTTTTATTGTGTAGAGATATCAATAGTCATCTTCTATTTTTGAAACTCTAGGTTGTTTCTCCTTTGCACTTTTCATCCTCAACTTAGAAGCAGCTTTTTAAACAGTAAAGTTGAGTGTACCCTTTATATCAGTATATGAATATACACAACATTTCAGCATTTAAAGCATTAAAAAAAAAGACCAATAACTATGACAGTCAAAATGTGAGGGGTGATGATGGTGCTGCATCACATACTATATTTTTACCCTTTAATTTATGTCTTAGGAATGTTTTCTCATTTGTTTCTCAACAACTTAAAGCCACATTTTTAATTGCCTTTTTTAGCAGACTTTATATTACAAACTGGCTTATTTTGGAGTGTTGTATACACCACCGGGAAATCCTCAGGGTTACATCCTTACTAGAAACGAAATGGGAAAAAAAATCATTCTTTTCTACCTGACATCTATAAAATGGAAAATTTGGGGTCATAGCAACAAGTAACAAAGAGGAAATGATTCATATGGATTTGTGCCAATCCCTAATAGGTGTTATTTTGTTACAGATTAACATGTTCAAACTGTCTTTGATGAACTGTAACAGTTAATAAGCAGAAGGATATGTAGTCCCATTGTTTATAGTGCATAACCATCAGCCCAACACTGCTGTAGTCACACTGGGAGGAGAAGTGCAGATCTTAGCACCAAGCACAAAAGAGGCCAGTAGAAATGGCCTCACTTTAAACCATATGAAAATCTGAACCCCTTAAATATCATCTCTTTTAGAACTAACAATAAATATTGTTTCCTGAAAATGGGGAGTGCACACTGCAGCAGCATGTGTGCCTGTGCATGAGCAGTCATGTATTACCCTTTCACAGCCACTCCACCTCTTGTGTCTGTTTATCTTGTCCATCCCTGGCATCTGGTCCAGCCATAATGCTTAAATCACTAGGAATTGCACCTGTTTTGTCATATGACTAGAAAGAGTTTGTCTGTGGGATTTCAAACTCTTACACTTGCTCCCTGTGCAAACAACCTCTCACCTTAAACAGAAACAGGCTACTTTGCTTTAGGCATAATTTGATGTGTGCAAGGGAACCTGCTTGGGTCTCTTGCCTCATTTCCAAAGATTCATTTGTGCCCTGGGCAAACTTCAACACATGTTACAAGTTTCCTATTCCACTGAGAACCAAAATACTGGTTAGCTTTCCTTCCTTGCAGCAGAATATGCCTGTCAGCTACAGCTCTTCAACTGTAGATTATGGTAAGGCTGACATTTTCTTAACAAGCAGAGGCATTTGAAATGACGAGGAGCATCCTTAAGAAATCTTATCCTTTGGATATGAATGATGTATGGGCTTCTGCTCTGCATGTGAATACAATGCAGTGGGCTGCCCTGTGGATGGGGAGGAGTTTGCAGAGAATAGGAATAACAGAAAGACTAAGGAAACAGAGGCAGAGAGGTTAAACTGGTATGGGGTTTTAAATCTATGATTTAGAGTTTTCTAAGGTTTCTAGTCCCATTCAAAGCTTTTTTCTTTAAGTTTCTGATCAGTCATAAAGAATACCAGGAGTGTGTAACAAGAACCACTGAAACGGTTGAATGAGATGAGCTATCTCTGTGGTCTTTCAAAATTCTTCAGAAGCCTGGTAGACCTAAGTGTAAAAAGTTTGCCACTTTTTTCCAGCTCTGTTGCAGTATATGCTGTCATTCAAAATTTTATTTCTTATTCAAAATACTATTTCTTTTCATGCTGTATAATGTAGGGGCAATATACAGTTTTTAACATAAAAGGTTTTAACATAAAAATACTGCAATATTAAACAATCTTTGTATTCAAAATACCTTACTAACAAGTGATAATAAATGGACATATGCTCTTTTGCTTATAAGTGCAAATTAATTGAAGACTTATTTGTTTGCAAAAAGTAATGCAACTTTATGCTTGAGAAATCCACATTGTTTTTCCCATTTCTTCAGGTGAAATATTCATTTCTTCTGCTGTGTTCCCTGTTACCTGAATAACCCTGCTCAGAAATCAGGGATATTACGGAGAAAGTTCCCAAGTTGTCACTGAACTGACAAAGGCTCTGAGAGAGAGTTGACTGGTGTTACAACTTTGTAGCAGTGGCACAGAGTAAACCAGCACTGAAGACATGAAAATCCATACATCAGAGTCAACCAAAGCATGAGAGCTGACAAAGCTGCACAGATACTTATTCTAGAGTCCTAAGTCTGGTAAAGGAAGCCACTGACTTCAACAGAGCATTTTTCTCCAGCAAGGACACAGCAAGATTTGGCTGTAACTTACTTCCTAATATGTCTTTATCTGCTCTCCTTTTTTAAGCAGAAGTAACAAAGAATAAATTGCTATGCATATTTTGGACTGTATCCCACTTAATAACATTTTCATCTCATTGTTTACATTTTATTTCTGGAGATTCTGGTCACCACAAACTGGCAGAACAGCTGCTCTGGGAGAATTAAAATATATTTTCAATGAATAGGGATTAAATTGTTACATTTGCTCTTCCCCACCATTTAGCATCCTCTTTTGTAGCAAGCAGTGCTGTGTCAATTCTTTCCATCAGATAGAGAACCACTCAGGATGCCATAGTGGTGGCTAAAAAGGGAACTATGCCTTAAAGAGCATGTTGATATCTGATGTGTACTACATTTCTTGTACACAGGGTACAAGATAAATAGCAGCCTCAAAGTCTGGGGAAAACAAAACAAAACAAAACAAAACAAAAGTGGAAACAGGTTCCCTGGATGAAGTGGTTCAACTTGTAACTGCAAAGAGTGGAGGACAGGAAGGAAGGAGCACTGAATACACTGAATAATGCACTTCATTAAAAAATCATTAATATGCTAAAAGGACAGGAAGGTGAGAGCTACATCTCTGCCTAGCCCACACAGGGTTATTTGTAACAGCTTCAGGGTATAATTCAGGAATTTTGTTGAATCTTGACAAGGTCAAAACTGATCAGAACTTCCTTCTTAAAGTAAACCAAACTTCTATGGTCCTCCTTTTTTTTTTTTTCCTTATTGTTATCTTTATTATTAGTATTGCCATTACCACCACTATTACTACTACACTGTTGTATTTATATTAATAGTAGCAGTACATTATTGTTGCTGGATTTATTAATTTGATTAGATTCTTCTGGCCCAAGATCTTCAGCTTGGGTTCTAAAGATGACTTTTCTGTCACCAGGAGATTGTGGCACACATTGCTGATGTTTGTTAGCAAAAGCAGTAGGCACCCCTAAGCAGGAGCCCACCATCCATAGTTGCCTCTGACATGCTTTGCACGTATATCTGTCTGGGACAGGCTGACAAGCTTATGATGTTTGTTAGTTATGTTATAGTTACTTACAACATAACTAGTGTTATCTCTGCTTTAGGCTGCGGTAAGCGTGGTACCGGGTCTCAGTCAGTTTGTGCAGACTCAGGGTTTGGCTATAAAAGACCTCACATCAGTTCATGACGTCTGCTGAATGCCATGGAGGATAAAAAAGAGCAGTTTGTTTGTTCTCCAGCTTATTCTTATGCTGCTTCAAAACTATTTTTTCTTCTTCAAAAAGGGCCTGGGAAAAAAATGATGCAGTACTTGGAAGGGTGGGATTTAACATTATATACATTTAATTCTGAAAGACATGCACAATGTTTATACTCATGAGCTTCTGTATGACTGAGAAGCTGTGAAGTATAAATATGCACTTCCCCATAAAGTTTAAATTAATTTTATTATATGTATATATTTACATATATTTATATATATATATATATTTTTTTTTTCAAAAACTGAAAAATTCCCTCTGAGTCTTTCATTCTGTTGTGTCTGTTTTCCTCGAGAAATGAACTAGAAGGAATGGATGACAAACTCACCTGTCCCTGTTTTGCTGATTTCTGTTTTGCATATGGTACAACCTGTCTATGTAGGTCCAGAAATAGCCTGATTGGAGTCAGCTATTTTCCTTGATTTAGATGCTTAAGGGCTTATGGATCAGCTTCTGAGATAAAGAAAATAAGAATCATTTCCTCTGGCTACTACAGAATAAAAATATTTATTAATTTTGTTCTTGTTTTATCTTCCTCTCCTCTTCCCTTATCCCCTCCAACATCTGCAAGTCTACAGAGGTCCTAAATATGTTGTTATATGCTTTTTGGTGCAAATCCTTCATTCTTCTTTTTCTGTAGCTAGAAGCAGCAGGTTGAAGGCTGTATGAGAAACAATCAAAATGCAGACAGCTCTGCTCTTCTGTCAAAAGGATGGATTTCAGGGGCACACTAAAGGAATGTTTTTATTTAAAAGTGCATTTTACCTTACATGTAAAAAGTGTCAAAATATGAATGTAAACTGCATTTTTTTTCTTCCCTTGAAGATGACATTCTCTCATTCACCTTATATTTTATGTACAAAGAAAACATTAGGCATTTCCACTGTTTATGTTTACTGTTTAAATAATCACTTTAACATATCCATACACAGAGTCCTTTCCTGCTGAACTCATCCCTTTAATGGTGCACGTAAATATAACACTTTGCTTTACAAAACCATACAGATACAATTTGGTCAGTTTTCTACTGTTATATAGGACAAACAGATTGTATCCAAGCCCCAAGAGGCAGTTTTTACCTTCCTCTCTTGCCCTTCGACTCTGTTCTTGACATCTGACGGAGTAAAGGAAGCTGTTTATAGCACAAACTGTTGTAACAAAAAACAGACACTGAGTATCTGGGATACAATCTGCATGTGAGGACGTAAGAAGTCCAAGCTAAATTTAAGCAGAGACACAGATGCAGCGACTGATTGAAATTTCCTGTGTATGGCTTAGCAAGACATCCAGTGGGGTATAGGCATCCAGTGGTAGCAAAACATACGACTGCAACATCAGAAGTGTGCAAACAGATCATCAGAATCCTGCAGTTAAAACATAACAAGGAGTAAAAACTGAGACCCAAGTACAGTTGGGTATTGCTGCACCTGCCAAACAGGCACTTGCAGCTGGACACTCAGAGAGCTCCATATATGCCATGAGTACAAAAACAGATGCATTCAAATGTCTCATGTGAAACACTTTCAAAGTATTTACTCACTTTGTAGAGACATCTATGAATTCACTGTCAGGAAAATGCATGGCCATAACATAAATGGACTGTGTAAAGACCATATAGTACCAAATTCCTAAATATTTCTTGAAACAACCTGGATACCTCAGTTGTAACCCTTTCTGAAAAAGGAAGTGGCTTTTTATATGAAACTATGGTCACAAATACAGTATAGATGATTCTACCAGGATACAGGCTTTCAAAGTGTCAAAACATTAACCTAGCCAACATTCATTAAATCCTGACTACAGGTAATGTCTGAAAGAAACTCAAGGGAAAGTTAATGTTCATCAGGTCACATGCAAACAGTGCTGACCACTTCACTCACTGACACACAGAATTTCATAGTTTTCATCCATAGGGAGTTTCTCATATGTACATATGTTCATTGTACTCATAATGTTCATTGATTCTATTAAATGAATATTGGTAAGTCTATGGGTTTCTTGGTCTTTCAAGCATGTGTAGAACAAAGATTTAGATTTCCTCTGAAGAGAGTATTTTGGCTTACATTTATGTCAACCAAGACAAAATATTTTTTTTTTCTTTTATAAGGAGTCACTACAAGTAGTTCTACTCACAAATGTGTGCAGATAAAATATTCTTTTTGCTACAAGCTACACTGCTATAAATCCGCCTGGGATCTTGACACTGCCCAGAAAATAGAAACCAAAAGAGGTCCTAACTGGAAATCCCTCTTCACCATCTTTCTCTAAAGTGTCCCATCCCTACATGAAAGTAGTCATGTTCCCTCACATTACAGAAGGAGAAAGTAAAGATCAGGAAAAGAACCAGAATCTGAGTATCCAATTTGCCATGTTTTCTTGAAAATGACAGGAAGAATTTTGAGTGAAGCAATGATCACTGAATGACATGCCATTTTATTCAACATTTGATTAATTTTGAGCAGCTGGTTATTTTTTACTGATGTCTATTTGTACCGACGTTCACCTCTTTTTAGATGTAAGTGGATACTTTTCAAAATAACTTGGTCTCTAAAGGAAAATTCAGGAACTTCTTAGAACAGGAAGTCATCAGCCTGATAAACAATACTGAGAAAAAGGTGTCATAGAACTATTTGTTTCATTCACTCTAGAGTACACAACCTTCCTGCATTTCCCAAACCAGATAGAGCTGCAAACTCCGGAGAAGTCATGCTCATGTCCAAAAAAAAAATGTAGTATGCATTACCACAAGTCTGAACTTTTTAAACAAAATTGCTTGGGGGTACGGAGAGGATCTAACTCTAGTGGAAAAAAAATCTGTTCAGAGTTTTCAGAATTTAGAAATTCAGAGTATTAGGCTTCATCCTGGGATTTCTGGCCTGAAAATCTCTCTTCCTGAATTCCATCAGGAAAACAAATTTGGCATTACTAACTTAATTCTTTTGAAAAGGTCAAAAATCCAATTAAAATTTTTCAAAATTCTCAATGACAGAGTTGAAAAATAAATGCTTTTCGTTCTGGGGCATGGACAGCCAATTTTGGTAGAATCCTTTTGTTTGGGTTTTTGAGAATTCGCCTTTTTTTCCCAACCTGAGATCTCCAGCTCTCGTGACCAAAGTGAATGAAAACAAAACCCATCCTCTAAGTCCAGAAAATCTGCCCTGGCATCTATCAAGTTAGACAAGATATCTACTATTTTCCACTGAAAAATAGAAAGCAGAGCTCTGAAATGTTCTCTGTGGTGTAGGCATATGTCCAAAAAAGCAAGGAACTGCATCGATTAAAAATGCTGCAAGTGTGCCCTCTGAGCCGCCAGCATGCAAAGCTGTTCCAGTTGAACATTTAGACACCATGGCTGCACAAGGCAATTTATTATCATTCCTCTTGAAACCTTGCCAAGCACCTTTCCATCACTGAATGAGATGGAGGCCAAGTCTATTGGTGGCCTTGTTCATCAAACATCTTCTCCTCTCAGGTGACAAAAAGTGCTAGGTGACAAAAAAAGAGGCTTCAAAAGTGCTATCAGCATGCAGAAGTGATTTCAGGGTTAGACCCTCAGTTGGGAAGGGGGAAGCAGATAGGGCGATGAGAGCCTGAAGTAAAAACAGGTGAAAGAGAAACACTCAACTGTTTCAGCTGTTTTTAGCAAGTCTATTTATACCTCACCATATCCTTTGAAAACATAAAATTCTAGTCCTAATTTATTAATGGAATGTGCCAGCACCAAGTTATTTTTACATTTAGAATATAAATGGCCTTCATGAACTAGAGCGAGCAGGCAGCATCTGACATGAGTCTCAGAGCTAGTGTGAAATTTACTTTTAAATTGCTGCTGTCTTTCCAAAAATTATGCACCGTGAGCATGTGGCTTCACTCGTGTTAGCTTTTTCTTTAATTAGAAAACAGAACCGCAGGAAGTGGCACATAGGAAGGATCTTGCCCTTGCTTGGATGTAAATAATCCTCTCAGCTTATTTCTGCTGCTTCTTCCTGAAAGAATTTAACTCATCAAAGGAATGTAAACCTGAAATAAATAAATTAATTAATTAAAATAAAATAAAATAAAATAAAATAAAATAAAATATCAGAAATTTCCAGTTATTCGTAAAAACAGTAAAGGAAAACATTATATTTCTTTCTCTCTCTTTCTCTCTTTTTTTTTCCCCACCTTTATTCTTCTTTTATGGGAAACAGGAAGTGGGGAGTAAAGGAAATTGAAAGAAAGTAGGTAGGATTTTTTAGCTGCTGGCGACTTCTATTCCCAATACTAAGTGCAAAGAAAAAGAGTATTTTTTGTATAAGAGTTCCTTACAAGAACCTCACAGCCTAGTTTTCACCCAGTCTAAATCATTTGTGTTTTTATTTATACTCTGTTGACTTTTTCCAATGGCTGTCCTCATCACAGCTTTATAAGCCCATTAGAGGCATACATTTGAGTGTTTTAGGGAATGACTAGACACAGCAAATGATTTCCCATAAATAATTTACTCAATGACTTCAAAATCCTTGGCGTTCCTGTAAGAAGTGCCAGTCACAGAGGAATGCTGGTAAGAGACTGAAGCTCTCTTCCCCGGTCCCACCACCTGACCCGGGGCCTCCTCCACAAGCCACAAAGAAGCTTCTGTGGTTGCTCCTGGGACTTATTCCTCTGCTGTCTGAGTTAGCGGGAATTTTCCTAATAATTGAACTGGAACTGAATAAGATTCAGAGCCTTCCTGATGTTCTTTGCCTTCTGAGAATAAAAAAGAGAACTGCATTGCCCTGTGAGAAAACGTCCTTAAGCATGACTCAACTCTGGGACAAAAAATGTGGCTGCCAGGAGTCTGGTCTCACAAGCTTCTCAAGGAAGTAGAGTTATGGTAATGAATAAAGATATAAAAGACTAAACCATGTAAGGTTTTGAAAAGATTCAGTAAATATGTTTTAAATTGAGCTCAGTTCTATTTTCCTATTTCCAGAATTTAGTACACATAGAGGTAGTTTTGGCATTGCTTTAGAATAGATAAAAGAATTCCATCCATTTTCATTACATTTAGGTTAAAAATCACTGAAATCTAATTTTTTCTTTCTCTGAAATACCAAAGCTCCTCTAAGATAAGCCTTTGACAAGAGAAAAAAGATATATATATAATATAAATATAACTATATATTATATATTATATATTATATATTATATATTATATATTATATATGTATAATATATATAAAATATATATATTTATATATATATATATGAAACATGCATGTGACACATTCCTGCAAATAGGGACATTTACTGTAGTCATACTGTAAGCAAGTTTTTTTACATATTGAACAAAATGTGTTTCTATGCACAGTCCATAACTTGTAAAAGAACAATTCCTATTGCATTGGTTTTCTATTCTGTCAGTCAAGCATCTGTAATGTCCTTGAGTTGGTTTTGATGTAAGAAATTCTGATGAGTCTTTTTCTTTACTTTTGCTTCTGTAAATTAAAAACAAGTTCAATTGATAATTAAGAATAAATGTAGTAGCTGCATACTAATATGCTGGCAATTTATCTATCACTCTTAACAGTGAGGGTGCTTAAATTATCTCACCTCAGTGCCTGATAAACAATCAATGAACTTTATTTAATGGCTCCATCTCCAGTGCTAATTGTATCCATTTAAATGAAATTATTCTGATTGTTATTCTATGTAGTGATCTGGTGATATGAGACTTCTAAAGAGATATTATTGATTTGGGGCAACCAAGCACCATCCATTACAGCTGTGAAGACAGGAATTAAATATAAATACTGGGCTATTATTTTGTGGATGTCTTTGTGGACAAATAGGATAGCAGAAGCAGGATAATTACAGATTTGCACTAATTTGTCTGCTTGATTTATAGGTTTATGATTCCTGAAAATCAAATGAGGGCTACAAAGTAATCAGGTGAAGTTGGCAATAGATATAACCTTGTGTCTCCTTTAGTAGACAGGACAGACAATTCATGTGCTGTCAGATTTTGAAAAGTGTTTAGACAGCTTAAAAGAACCAGGTTGGCACCCAGTGAGATTTACAGCAATGCCTAAAATGATTTTTGGACAGTTAGACAGAATTTAGAACCAAACTTAAAAAAAAAAATGATGATCTTTCATTTTTTCCCAAATACATCTGCCATGCTGAAAGAAACAATACGAAAATCAATTTAAAAGATGCTGGACAAAGAAAGATAGCTTTTGTGCAACATTCTTGAGTTTGCGGTGAAGTACGCAGAAGTAAAAATTTCTACAGAACATGGCAAATGAGGAATTAATGAAACAACGACATGATAACAGAGAACATGCTTCCTGCCCTGAACCTCGTTTAGTGACAGCAAACTAAATGGAGTCAGATCAGAAGACAAGAAGGAGGGAATGTGTGGTGAAGGTTGTTTGCAGTGGTCATGATAAAACTATATTTTATACCACTGGATAGAAGAAATTCATTACGCATAGTACCTACAGTCTCATAGAGTCTCTGATGAGGAAGGAAAATGGAGAAAAGGAAATTCCAGAAGAGGTGTTCCTGATCTAACATCATCAATGAACATCACCGGCATTTGAGGAGCAAAGACCTGGCAGTAAATATGATCACACTTTTCAGTAGATGCAGATTTAATTTGACACATCTTGTAGTGGTTTGTAATAAGAGCACACCTTAATGTAGTGTGTTGCATTTGTGCTTTGAAGTCATTAGGTAATATGCAATAGCTATTCACCCTCACTGCAAGGACTCTAATGCCCATCTTCTTCATAGTGCCAGCTGGCCACAAGCAATCATTTAACAGGACAGTGCACAACAGTTGGGTCACTTGTATCAAATAAAAGATATGTTTCCATTTCTGCCTTGACTATCAAGAAGGTTCATCCTACTTGCTTTTAAGGACTGAGCCACCACGCACTGCTCTATTACTTTATTACACCATTTTTCTTTAAGCTAATCAACTGGAGGCTCCTGGGTTCTGAAGATGCTGAACCTACAATCACAGCTCAAATATAACTCATCTTTTGTATGGCTATTCAAGCCTGGACATAGAAGGCGGACTATATAAGGCTATGAAAGACTGGACAAGAAGTTGGACTCAATGGTCCTCCTGGGTTCCTTCCAACTCAGGATATTCTATGAGTCTATGATACAGTTATATAAAAATATTTATTTTGTTCATGAGTTGTGTGCAAGCTGCCTGTGAAGACAGTACTTGGCTGAAAAGCAGAAGGAAAGTAGGACTTTGCTGTGCTTACAGACATCTGGGAGACTTCTTTCAGAGTCACATAAGTAAAGGCAAAAACTTCCCATGAAAGTAGCTATGACACACGTCTATTAGAATTTGAAGAAAATCAACTCTTTGCAAAGTTGTTTCAGTAGAAGGATCACTAAATGCTTCTTTTCACCACAAAAGAGAAAATTCTTTTCTTGGTGCAACCCCCATGCAATTTTCTACCTTTATAGCAATTAATCTCACATGAACTACTGTTGACTGATTTTAATTGCACAGTCAGGCCATCAACCAAAACACAAAGCTCTTGTGAAACTCACTGGAGTTTTTAAAAGGAAACTGATGAAGGAATTTGACATTATCATAGAATCATAGAATCATAGAATATCCTGAGTTGGAAGGGACCCTTAAGGATCATCAAGTCCAACTCTTGACACCGCACAGGTCTACCCAAAAGTTCAGACCATGTGCCTAAGTTCACAGTCCAATCTCTTCTTAAATTCAGACAGGCTCGGTGCAGTGACCACTTCCCTGGGGAGCCTGTTCCAGTGTGCAACCACCCTCTCTGTGAAGAACCCCCTCCTGACGTCCAGCCTAAATTTCCCCTGCCTCAGCTTAACCCCGTTCCCGCGGGTCCTGTCACTAGTGTTAATGGAGAAAAGGTCTCCTGCCTCTCGACACCCCCTTACGAGGAAGTTGTAGACTGTGATGAGGTCTCCCCTCAGCCTCCTCTTCTCCAGGCTGAACAGGCCCAGTGACCTCAGCCGTTCCTCGTACGTCTTCCCCTCCAGGCCTTTCACCATCTTCGTAGCCCTCCTCTGGACACTTTCCAACAGTTTCATGTCCTTTTTATACTGTGGTGCCCAGAACTGCACACAGTACTCGAGGTGAGGCCGCACCAGCGCAGAGTAGAGCGGGACAATCACCTCCCTTGACCTACTAGCGATGCCATGCTTGATGCACCCCAGGACACGATTGGCCCTCCTGGCTGCCAGGGCACACTGCTGGCTCATATTCAACTTGCTGTCTACCACGACCCCCAGATCCCTCTCTTCTAGGCTGCTCTCCAGCGTCTCATCGCCCAGTCTGTACATGCAGCCAGGGTTTCCCCGTCCCAGGTGCAGGACCCGGCACTTGCTCTTATTGAACTTCATGCGGTTGGTGATTGCCCAGCTCTCCAACCTGTCCAGATCCCTCTGCAAGGCCTTTACGCCCTCATTTGAGTCCACAACTCCTCCAAGTTTGGTGTCATCAGCAAACTTGCTCAAAATACCCTCTATTCCTACATCCAGATCGTTTATAAAAATATTGAAAAGTACCGGCCCTAAAATGGAGCCTTGAGGGACCCCACTGGTGACCGCCCGCCAGCCTGACGCAGCCCCATTTACCATAACCCTTTGGGCCCTGCCCGTTAGCCAATTGCTCACCCATCGTATGATGTTTTTATTTAGCTGTATGGTGGACATTTTGTCCAGTAGGATCCTATGGGAAACCATGTCAAAAGCCTTGCTGAAGTCCAAAAAAATCACATCAGCTGGTTTCCCTTGGTCCACCATACAGGTGATCTTATCATAAAAGGAAATCAGGTTAGTTAGGCAGGACCTACCCTTCACAAACCCATGCTGGCTGGGACCAATGACTGCTTTGTCCCCCAGGTGCGCCTCAATAAGTCCGAGAACCAACTTCTCCATGATTTTACCAGGCACTGACGTGAGACTGACAGGCCTGTAATTGCTAGGGTCTTCTTTCTGACCCTTCTTGAAAATTGGCACAACATTTGCCAGCTTCCAGTCTACCGGGACCTCTCCAAATTCCCAGGATCGTTGAAAAATAATTGAAAGAGGTTCCGCGATGACATCCGCCAGCTCTTTCAGCACCCGGGGATGAATCCCATCTGGACCCATGGACTTTTAGGGATCCAGGTGGAGTAGCAAATCCCGCACACGTTCAGGGTCAGTTGGGAGTTTGTCATCCCCACCGTCCCGGCCCTCCAGCTCAGGGCACCCTGGGTCCCGAAGCCCATCATCGGCATTGAAGACAGAGGCAAAGAAGGAGTTAAGCGTCTCTGCTTTGCCTACGTCATCGTCTGTGAGGAGACCTTCCCTATCAAGGAGCGGCCCTATGTATTCTTTAGTTCTCCTTTTTCCATTCAGATATCTAAAAAAAACCTTTTTATTTTCTCTCACAGACACAGCCAGCTTCAACTCTAGCTGTGCTTTGGCCACTCGAACTTTCTCCCTACAAACACGAACAGCATCCCTGTATTCTTTCCATGACGCCTGGCCCTCCTTCCAGTAGCGAAACACTCTCTGTTTCCGCCTAATCTCCATTAGAACATTCCTGGTCAGCCACGCCGGCCTCCTGCCCCGCCTGCCTGACTTGCGATATTTAGGAATTGCCTGATCTTGTGCTTCTAGGAGGCATCGCTTAAAGAGTGACCAGCACTGGTGGACATCGAGGCCTTCAAGAGCAGTTTCCCAGGGGACCTTGCTGACTAGTTCCCTGAGCAGCCTGAAGTCCGCTTTCCCCATATCTAGGGATGAGGTTTTGGTGGCACTTTTCCTTCTGTCACCATAAATTTTGAACTCAACCACTTCATGGTCGCTATGACGGAAGCGGCCACCAATCACCACATCTCCCACCAGACCCTCTCTGTTTTCTAGCAACAGGTCTAGGAGGGCACCTTTCCTAGTTGGCTCCGTTAGCACCTGCACCAAGAAGTTATCATCTAGGTGCTTCATGAACCTCCTGGACTTGCTCGTGTCAGCCGTGTGGCACTCCCAGTTAATTAATCTACATTAATCTACAGCTTTCCTTATTGTCCTGGTTTCAGTTAGAACACAGTTAATTTTCTTCCTAGTAGCTGGTAGAATGCTATGTTTTGGCTTAGGATGAGAAGAGTGCTGATAACACCCTGATGTTTTAATTGTTGCAGAGCAGTGCTTATACCAAGCCAAGGACATCTCAGCTTCTTGCTCTGTCCTGCCAACGGGCAGGCTGGGGGTGCAGTAAAAGCTGGGAGGGGACAGACCCCGGACAGGTGACCCAAACTAGCCAAAGGGGTATTCCATACCATCTGACGTCATGCTAAAAAATATATAGGGGTGGCTAGCCGGGGGAGGGGGCCGGACTGCTCGGGGTTAGGCTGGGCATCGGTCAGCGGGTGGTGAGCAATTGCATTGTGCATCACTTGTTCGTACATATTATAAGTATTAGTACTATTATCACCATTGTATTATTATTATTATTGTTATTATTATTATTATTATTGCTATTATTATTTTCCTGTCTTATTAAACTGTCTTTTTCTCAACTCATGGGCTTCACTTTCCATTTCTCTCCCCCACCCCAGAAAGGGAGGGGGGAGGGTGAGCAAACGGCTGCGTGGTGTTTAGCTGCCAGCCAGGTTAAACCACAACACTTATGAAAATGACGATATTCCCAATGGTTAAAGACAATGCCTATCAGTTAGGATCACTTTACTACTAATCGGATGCCAGAGTTGCAAATCACTGAATATTATAGACAACCAATATGCAGAGGTACTGGTACACCACTGTACAAATTAGTCTAAGAATTTTTAAAAAAGATCACTTGAACTTTTTCTTTAGCTTAAGTATAGCATATTTCCATTCTTGGAAGCGTATCAAACCTATTCTTAAAAAAAAAAAAAAAAGGTGGCATTCCTCGCTGCAAATCATTCCTTTTTTAGATGGTAAAAATGCCCAGCTAAGATCAATGAATGTTTGTACAAAATCTGAAAGAGTACAAACAGAAGACACAACCTAGTTATTCTTTAGAAGGCAAAATTCTGTTGCTTAGTCTGTATCTTGAGGCACATGGGCACATGAAAACCTTCTGATGAATATAATCACAAAGTAACTATTATACAGTGGCTACTCACTGCATAAAACTTGCTCTGTATGATGTCCAGTTCTGCTTTGCTTTGAAGTTGATGTCATATTTTGGCACCCCATTATAAGAATCAAGATCGTATTGATAGTTTGCAAGGAAGTCAGGGAAAAAACTACACTATGTGAATGAGAGAGAATAGGGATGGAAAGCAACAGAAGCATTATTTTTTTCTGGTGTTACTTTTAGAAAATGAAGCAATATGAATTAATTTATGATCTGTCATATGAGTAGATGCAGTTACTACACAGTGGAGCCAATACCATTTCAATAACAGGTGGAATGGGGAGCTTGAAATCAAAACGATTTTTCTTACATCCATGGCAGAAAGCCAAACTCCGTGACAGTATCTTGCATGGTGAGGAGAACTTTGGATGAGGAGTGGTGAAAAGAACCCGTGGAGCTCAACCTGGTTATTATTCTCTGAATGATGGACTTGGTGGGAAGGCAGGACACCTGAGTTATAAGGACCAAGAATCTGTGGAATACTGCTCACTGGGACAGGAGCAGAAAACAACTCTGAGGCTCCAGCAGTACAGGTGAGAAGCTGCTAATGGATCTGAAGAGGTTTCTGCTGAAACTAGAAAGGCAGAAGAACAATACAGAAAGTTTGCACACACAAGAGGTGTATCTGCTAATCACCTTGATTTATACCTGATTTCATTATAGCCACTGAGAACTATTGCTGAAGGGAAATAATGTATCACAGAGCTCCTTACTGCACAGATGGTACCACATGGACTGAGCCCCAGAGTTATCATCACCCAGAAGCCATAGCACTGATTGGAACCAGCAGACATCTGCAATTGTTCCTGCCAAACTTTGCTTTTAATAAAGAAATGAAGTACTAAATACTCTTCTCCTGAACTGAGAACTCTGCCAAGCATCAGCCTAGTGAGAACTTTCATAACAAAAATTTATTCATTTCTGGAAGCTGGAGTTTTATAATGGGTAGAATGAGTCACTCTTTACTAGTGCAGCAAGACAAAGTTCCACTCTAATCACAGATTCCCATCTGCACCATTTATTTGTGAATTTATCTTAAAATATGAAGCCATTTCAGGCACAATTTGTTTTTTTTTGTTTTTTTTTACCGCCACATTTACCCTTGTTCCCTCCCCTCCCTTTTGCCAATAAACATATTTCCCACCCTTTGTTTTCACCTAGTCAGACAATCTCAGCATTTTTCTTATATTCTAGCATTTTCCAGCTGCAAACAAAACATTAATAGTATTTATGAATCACTGGAAAAAATATATATATGTATCTCCTTTATTTAGCCATTAGTGATTTTTATACCAGATTTACTTTTTAACAACTGAAACTTAGCATATAAATTCATTCTTTCAGGACACTCAGAATAGGTTTAAATTAGGCAGAATCTATCATGTAATTGCAAGGAAAATCAGAACAAAATTGTAAATTAGAAAAAATGTTCTATTGTTTCTCTAGTATAGATTTGGTTGACAGATGTCAGTGAGTGCTGAAACTGGTTTTGTTAGAGTCTAACTGGGAGACTACTTGTATTCAGATTTGTATTCAGATTTGTATTCAGGTGATAATTAATAAATGAATATATAATCACAAGGGTAACATCTGAAGCTAAATTAACTCCATGCTCACCCACTAATGATCTATTACGAAAGTGACAACAGCATTATGGTAACTCAAATACAATTGTTAGTGCACACTCAGTGTGCAAACAAAATGAAGTTCAGCCAAAATTCAGTTATTTGTATAGTGCTCAAGTTACATCAAACTAATTCAGAAAAAAAAAAGTTCTAGTAATACCAATATTTACATGGTCAAAGGTGCTTTTTTAATTTGAGAATTTTGAATGAGGACAATGCAGCAGATGGATAAATAAGCTCATATGGATGGTGATCTCTGAATTAGGAGCCCCAGACAAAAACATAAATTGGCTGACATTAAGCATCTCAAGCTACCAGCACCTTTGTCACTAGCTTCATGAGCAGACAAGCTACCTCTCTGCAACAGATAAATAATTAAAAAGAAGCTATCAAGCCATTTCTCCAATTAAATAACTCAGTTAGCAGTCAGTCAGCACGCTAAACCATTTTGTCGTTCTAAGAAAAAAAACCTTGAATTTTACAGAAAGAAAAAAAAATGGGGAAACCTAAGCTCTATTCACTTTTGTTGCTGTTGTTTCACATGATTCAGCTTACTTCAGAATACCGGTGTTATGTACATGTACCATCAGTAATGCAAATAGCTAAATAAAAAAGCTTTCACAAAGTACAGATTGTGTTTAACTTGAAAAACTACAATGCAGTAGTTTACCAGAAACACTGTTTTGCTATTGGATGATGTTGTCAGACAGGGTTTCCAGGCACCTGTACCAAATTCTCCCAGAAGTCCTCCAAGGCTGTGGTCTTGATCTTCCCCCAGACATGCAAGGCAATGGGGTGCCAGGAAAAGCAGATCTCCCCACATATGTCCCTGTTAGTTTTCATCAGCATACTGTGAACTCCCATTTCAGTAAAGTCCCCCAGACTAAGCGGACAGAGCACGATGGACCAGACTGTGGCTGATTGTGAGGAGCTAAAAAGAGGCTTATTTCCACAGGCTTTTCAACAGCCCTATGCATCATCCTGAATATTGCATATGTTGATATCTGATATCCACAGTAGTCACTTAACATATTTTTTATTCATTTCTTCAGGGGTGAGAAAGGTTGAGGAATAGAAAGATTTGATCATTACATAATTGCATAATTACTTGTGCTTTTTGGCTGTTTGACTATCACACACAGTTGTATACCGGAGAGGTCCCAGACCTGGAGGTGAGTGGCATTGCTCCAGAGTAGCCAGCTACATCCTTGCGCTGCAAGTGAAGATGATCCAAGTGCCATTTCAAAGTGATGTGCTATGAAGACAAGCATACTGCTGAGACTGTACAGTCAGATGATTCAATAACCAGGGATTTATAGACGTGAATAAGTGCAGGTGAAAAATCAAGTTGCATTGGCAGCAGAAACTAAGAGCTATTTCCTTCTACCTACATCTCTATGGGCATTAAGGAAGTAGAAACAGCAGTTAAAGCTAACATCAACATTAACATGAACAAATATGGTAGTCAGAAAGAATGAAGATTGGTAGAAAAACTCTCATGCCCCCCAAAACTGAAAGATATCTTGGAAATAGTAGGTGTTTCCAAGGTGCTCCCAGGGACAGAATATTCCCAGCTTATCAAACAGCATTTAACATCAACACTTTTCCTAAATATATTAAATTCTCATGATGTGAGAGGGAAGGTCTCACCTAGGTTCACAACCAGTGAGAAGGTAGGAAGACAAAATCTGGAACAGAAAGCCAGCTTTCACCAGAAAGATGTTACCACTCAATCCTTTGAGGATCTGAGCTGGGAACTGTGCTTTTCAGAGCTCATAGATGGGAAAGATCTGAAGAGTGAAAGAGCTACATTTCCAAATGATACAAGTTTTTTTTCCAGATAGTCATAAACTAACACAACTTACGGAATGATCTCACGATACTGGGTGACTTGGCAATAAAATAGCAAATTAAATTCAGTGCCAATAAATGCAGAGTAATGCACATCGGAGGAAAAAAAAATGTGCATAAAAGCAATGATGGATTCTAAACTTGCTATTACCACTTGGGGAAGGATGTTGGAGTCATTTCGGACAGTTCTCGGAAAACATTGACTTACTGCTCAACAACAGGCAAATTGGATGACAGCAATTATTAGGAAGGGTGGAGAACAAAGATAAAAACCTAATTTTGCTGCTATGTAAATTCCTGATGTAGGGACATACGTGGGCATGGGATACAACTGTAGCTGTTCCTTCTTCAAGAAGACATAACCAACCCAGAAAACGCAAACACAGGACAACAAAAATAGTTATGCTGTCACAGAAGGAGAAACCAAATAGACAAGACCTGCTCACACTCAAAAGTTGACGGGTGTGTGACAAGATTGCCAAGCAGAGGAGGTCAGGGAGCGACATGAGTGGCTGCTCCCAGGCAGATTCTGGGGCCATTTCCCAGTTCAAGCAGAAGCCTTGAGGCCACCAGGTATGTTCTCTGTCATAATGGCCTGTCCAAGGACAAGGAAGTCTACAAGGCCAGATACACCATACCCACATGCAACATAGCTCATGCAAGGACCAAGCACCAGGGCCTGAGCTTAAATGGGACTCCTGGGACAGTGGGTAAGGGGAAGTCATTCAGGTGGTGGCTCTTCTTTTTGTCACTTGCCAGTGAAGGAAAAAAAAGAGTGCCAAGATATGAGGAAGCTTAGTCTGGGCATGTGTGCTGCTTCAAAAGCTTATTAGGGAAGGGACTGATTTTAATGATCTTTTTAAATGGATCAGCAAAATGAAATGCACGATTTTATATCCCAAACTTGTGTTAATATACTATGTAAATGATTTGTGATTCATTCCTGTCCCACTCTCTTTGAGAAAAAGATAAAAATAAACTGCCACAATTTGGCCTTGTTTGCAAAACTAACATCAATATATTTAACTAAGAAAAGACTAATAAGGCTTAATAAAGAAATGAAAAGACCAAAAGTTAAATAGTAAATTCAAATATCTCTCTTCTTTCAAAAAAATAATTTTTAAAAAAGTTAAAAAAAAAGTACTGATTTATTACATAATTCTGAGTTAGTCATCACTTCTATGAAACTAAAGCAGCTGGAAAATGCATTCCCCTTTGCACTCACCTTTCTGTGCACATTGCTAACCCAGAGGGAGGTCCCATTTACAGGGAGTTGAAAAGATGCTACATTTGAGAATAGAGATGTTATTGTTTCCAAATTTATAGACATACCTAGAGATAATTGTAAACCATTTGAGTGACTGCCATAAGCTAGCCTGAAATGACTGGCAGCCTTTCACAACAGATACTCAAAAGGAATTTATAACCCCAACATTAGCAGGTTAAGGGAATACCAGAAGATGTTTGGCACAAATTTTTGTCTCATTTTTTTCTAGCAGATTTTATCTGGAATGTAGCAGTGGAAGGGACTTCCTCAGCTACCGAATCCAATTTCCTATTGTCACCACTAGCAAAGTTAGAAACACTACAAATTTGGCAAGATCTTCTCAATGGTAAACTGCCAGTCTCCCTGGCTTGGCTTCCAGAGGAAAAGCAGGTAGCCAGCCATGGCTGAATTTACTGAAAACATCTACTGAATGGTAACAGTTTCTCAGGGACTGGCAGTGAACTGGAGTTTGCAGGGTTGAGCACAGGGACAGAAATTGTAGAACAGAATTGCAGTAGGGTCTGCTCAGGAGAGGGCTGAGGATGCCTCAGTGCCCCAGGGCTTGGGAGTCAGGAGGAAGGAAGAGCTGGAAGATCTCCTGGACAGGGGGTTAAGGGATAAGAAATGTCTGTTCATAAACTATTCATGCTTCATTTTAAAACATACAACAGCTTCTGAAAGAGCCCCTGCTGTGTAGTTCCTAAAGCCTGAGAGCTGTTTTTACCCACAGTGTCATCTCCCGAGCCAGCATCACAGACCTAGGCATTGATTTTCAGTCTCCTATGTCTTAGAGCTCAGAGCAAGACTGGGTTTAACTGAATCTTAAAAACTGAGGTAAATTCTTCCCTAACCAACTCTGGATGAAGAAAAAGAATAGCAACCCACGAAAACTTAAATCAACAGGGGTAAAAGCCTATGGAGAGAAGGACTTCCTTGGGAAGTGTTGGAACATACAGGCTGGTTTCAGAACAGTAAAGTGAAGAAATATCTGTCCTCCTCACTTGGGGTTTCCCAGGTGGTGGGGCTGGCTCACAGCTCTCTGGCTGCCAGGTGATGGAAGGGAGGACTGGATGGGTGGGAAGAAAACTTCCTCCATGCAAAGCCACCTACCAGCATCTCTGTCAGTGATCCTTGGCAGATTGTGATGGATTCACTAAACTCCCCCAGGCCAAGCGCATGCCAGAGGAAGGGCTATGTGAAAGCTTGTAGGAGGCTAAAAGGAGGTGGATTGTTTTCATGTTCCCCACTCTGTTGCACAGTAGCATTGTGAGTCTGGTTCAGTCAAGGCTGTGCACACTGCTACATGAGAAAGTAATGGACAGGTGTGCCATGGACTCCTTCCTTTGGGGAGGTGGTTTGAAATGCCCAGGCCTGCCACTGGGGATCAGCCAGGTGGAAAGCAGCTCTACAGAAACAGTACTGAGGGTTCTGGTAGACAAGAAGGGGGACATAAGCCAGTAACATGCTTTCAAGGCAAAAGTGGCCACTGACATCCTACAGCACATTAGGAAGAGCACCACCAGCAGGTGGAGGATGGTGATCCTACTTAGCACTGGTGGGACGCATCTGGAATGCTGGGCCCAGTTGTGGGCTCCCCAGTAAAAAAGAGGTATGGACACACTGCATATAGTCTAGCAAAGGGCTCCAGAAGTGATTAAGGGACTGAAGAATCTGACATATGAGGAGAGGGTGACAGAGCTGGGACTGCTCAGCCATGAGGAGAGAAGGCTCAGGGGGATCTTGTACACATGTATAAAAATACCTGATGGAGGGGTGAAGAAGCCAGAGCTAGTCTCCTCATGGGGAACAAATTGTAATACAGAAAATTCCTTTTAAACATACGAAAATGCTTTAAAATGTTTTTTTGTTTGTTTGTTTGCTTGTTTGTTTTTAATTTTGAATGTGGTTAACACTGGAAGAGGTGGCACAGAGATTTTGTGGAGTCTCCACCCGTGGACATACTCATAATTTGACTGGACATAGCCTGCCAACTAATAGACCCTGCTTTGATCAGGACAGTTGGACCAAATGACTTCCAGAGGTGCCTTCCAGCCTCAGTTATTCCGTGATTGTGATTCTAAGTTTCTATGACTGTTTTTAAGTAATTGTCCCATGATTTCTTGTGTGGGATAGAGCAGTGATTTGACCAGCAAAACTGGCAACAGAAGAATACCTATTTAAAATTAACCCTGAGCAATTTTAGTATGTATTAGCACCTTTTAGGAATGTGATTTTCTTTCCCATTGTGGGGCAGAAAAGCACTTTTGACCCTTACAGTACAGATATGAGATGACAAGGATTTATCCACAGCTGGGCTTTACAATTAGAGGTTTTATTTTTAAAGACAAAGCACAACTCTTCTGATTTTGCCCCTGTGCAGGAAGAAGATGCAGACTGCAAAAGAGTCACTGGGCAGGAATTTGCCAAGTTAACTTTACACTTAGGAATGCACCAAGTAATTTTATGGCTATTTTGCCAAACGCAGGTCTCCAAAAATGCAAGCTATTAGCATGATTCACTTACCCTAGAACCCTCTCCCACTTCTCATATACACATCTCTCCTTTCTTCTGACAATGACGATACGGCCAATGACCAGTGGCCATCCCCGGATTTGCAACACTCTCTGTCTCTCCATGAGAAGCATCAATCTTTTCTTGGTTTCCATTGCTCCTTATGTCCAAGGGGTAATTAACACTGGGGTCTCTTGGGGTCTTGCATTTCTTTTTGTACAGCAAGACACACACAGCTGAGCATTTTCTTGTGCAACTTATCCTCAAAGGGGACAGCAGCAACTGCAAAGGGGAATCCTGTGGGGACATTTCATCCTCTGACTCTTCTGTCCAGCTACCAATAAGAAATGACAACCTGACCCTTCAATTTGTTGGCCCGATTTATTTTAATAGAAGCCTTCCTGGTGAGCTCGTCACTACTGAGGAAACACTGAGGTGTTTGTTAGGCTACAATATGTTTGAACAATCTCCTACAATGCACTGGTCGGATTTTTCTCCAACATCTCTCAGTAAGCAAGATCCCTTCCCAAGGATGGGCACTGTGATTGCACCATCTATATATGTAATGCATGCCCACGTGTAATGCATGCCCTGCTTGCAGCACCTCTGCCCCTCAGGGTGTCGTGGTTCCGCTCGAGTGGGCAGCCGAGCTCCACCACAGCCGCTCTCTCACTCCCCCTCCTCAAAGAGGAATGGGGAGAAAATATGTGAAAAGGGCTAAAGGATTGAGATAAGGACGAGAAAATCACGCAATAATTATTGTAACGGGCAAAACAGACTTGGCATAAGGAGATAGTAAGATTTATTGCCTACAACTAACAAGCGAGAGAAGTGAGAAAACAAAGGAAAAAAAAAACAAAAGCACCTTCCCCCCATCCACCCTCTTCCACCTCCTCCTCCCGAGCGGCACAGGGGAACGGGGGAATGGGCATTATGGTCAGTCTACAGCACTTCTTCTCTGCCGCTCCTTCTCGGTCACTCTCGTCCCCTGTGCTGTGGGGTCCCACCCACGGGATGCAGTCCTTGATGAACTGATCCGGCGTGGGCTTCCCACAGGCAGCAGCTCTTTCAGAACTGCTCCAGATATGGGTCCGTACCACGGGGTCCATCCCTCAGGAGAAAACTGCTCCAACCTGGCTCCCCTACGGGCAGCAGCTCCTGCTGGGTCACCTGCTCCACCGTGGTCTTCTCCACGGGCTGCAGCGTGGAACCCTGCTCCACCGTGGTACTCCATGGGCTGCAGGGGGACATCCTGCTTCACCATGGTCCTCACCACAGGCCGCAGGGGACTCCTGCTCCGGCGCCTGGAGCACCTCTCCCCCTCCCTCTACACTGACCTTGGCACCTGCAAGGCTGTTTTCTCACTCCCTTGACTCTCCCGGCTGCTGTCTGGCGCAGCGTTTTTTTTTCCTGTCTTAAAAATGCTCTCACAGAGGCGCAAACAACATCGCTTATTGGCTCAGCTCTGGAAAACAATGGGGCCCTTACCAAACATGGGGCAGCTTCTAGATCTTTCTCACAGAAACCACCCCTATGGCTCCCTGCTACCAAAACCTTGCCACGTAAACCCACTACACAGGGAAAGCTGAGTCCCTGCTCACAGCAAAAAGAGACAGTCCTGGAAGAGATGTCCCCTGTCCCCATTCCATGGTACAGGCCAGATTCAAAGCATGCCCAGGGTCTTGTTCCAGCTGAGGGGAACTTATTGAAACCTGCAAAATGGGCATCTCAAATAACTTTCTCCTCTGAGTACAGGGCACCAGGCAGGGAGTTACTAATTGCTGGGAGTGGAGCTGTCTGCCAGCAGGCATTCAGGCAAGAGGTCGAGTCTCACTCTTGCCTCCTGTCTATAATGATAAGAAAAGGGGGAGAAAAAAAAATGTTATTATACTTTATAAAACTCCTCTAAAGTGAAAAAAGTGTGAACTTCTGACACTGCCTGTCACTTGCACTCTCTGAACTACCAGAGAGTCAAAATCTAATCTCCACAGCAAGTCAAAAAGCCATTCCAAGGTACCCGGCAGATTTAATTCTTTTGACGGTAGAATCTTCTCAGCTGGATTTTAATTAGCTTTTGATTTATTTCCAATGCAAAAAGCAAAGGGTGAATGTCCTGTAACACAGAAAGAAAATGTGCAAAACATCCTGAAACCTTCATTGATTTGTCTGTTTTCCTCAAGTGGTGTCATGATTTTCTTGTTTGTTTGTTTTCACATGGAAATATACAAAAGCACAAACATAAATGGAAGTGTCTTATGAATTGAAGAGGAAATGGTTAAAACAAAAAGGCAGAGCAAGCATTTAAGGACACCATTTGTTTCTGCAGTATTGCTGTATAAAGCAATCTTGACATTGCAACACAATAAGCCAAACATCATTGAGCACAAATTGTCCTGCGACTTCGCTAAACAACGTACTCACTAATAGTTATGGCTAAATAATGCAAAAAATCCCATATTGTAAATAATGTATTGATCCAATGATGGACAAACAGTTATCTAATACATTGTTAGGTAATGTGTCAGCTAGCCACATAATTGTTAGACTAATGAATATGATAGTTCATATATAATTTACTCAAAGAAATATGCCTAATTTCCCAGATATAAATAAATAATTCAGGTAGATGTGTTTGTTTACAGACAACCATTTGTCTAATATGAATATTTTCTTAAGGTCCAAATGAACAAGATCTTTTTACTGCATTTGAACAAAGACTTTTAAAAGAGTTTATGTCATACCTGCTAATTCTTTTTTATAGGAAAAGAAATTACCACAAATTAAAATCTACCTACATGCTCGTGTTTTTCCATAAATTCAAGGATAAACAATCAGCTTGCTATATTTCCCATCAACAAGTCTGCACAGAGTCAGCTCCCTAACAAACTCCATTGCCAGTGGATAAGTACCTGAATCTGAATGTACTAAAGCAAATCTTTATTTGAGTTTATTTGTCCATTTACAAATAATTTTTCAATAAATATCAGCTTCAACTTTTGGCAAATCTGTTTGATCCAAGTAGAGACCGGAGCAGAAGACAGCTCAGCTGAGCAAGGTGGACAGCTGGAAAAGCTGACAGGACTTGGGGAGGTGTGACGTTTTTTGGAGCTGAGGCCTCCTAAACCAGCTGGAAGGAGCATCTGACTTGGTTATGTATGGGTTTGCACATACAAGTGATAAGACCAGGCCCAAAGTTTTTGCACCTTTATTGCTTTCTCCTGCAGCTGCCTCTTCTGCTCCTAAAGAGCTTGCATTGGAGACATCAGACACAAAACACAGGTGATTCATGCAGCAATGCAGAGTCACAGGGCTGAGTCAGAGACCATCGTGAGCTTGGTGCAGAGGTACACAGTGCCCTCTGCCACTTATGCCCAAAGATGAGGTTACCAAGAAGCACAAAAATCTTATCAAACACTTCACCAAGTCTCCAAACCTTGAAAAGTGGAGACATTGTTTCTGGATGTTTACTCTGCATACTGAGTGACTTCAGCATGTAACAGAGGAGCTATCCATACATAATTCATACAAAAGGAATTCCTGAAAGTGCAATATTTTACTTGCAAATATTGCTGATGGAGTATTAGTGGAAATACATCGCACTGTCCTTTTGAAACTGCTTGAGAAAGAATGGGCTAAAATCTGTTCTTGCTGAAAGTGACACCAAGGCAGAGATGTGAATTCACCCTTGTGATTGCTTACACATATTATATGAATTCCCATTTACACACACTTGGTTTCACACAAAATGATATGATAAGGAAAACTGGGAATTTAGAAAGAGACAAAAGTCTGGAAATCAGCATAGTCTTTAATTTTAAAATAACATATTTAAATTTTCACTTTGCTACCTGAGGATTTTATTTCAATCATATCTGGGTGGATATTAATGGGAGAAGCAAAAGTTCCTTGAACTTAGATGTATTCTTTGGAAAAAAAATCTACTGCTGTTTCACATCATGAAGGAGCAAATTAAAAATCATATATATCTTTTTTTTTTTTTTTTTTTTTTGCTTATCCTTGTTCTCTGAATGTCTGAACTATTTTCAATAATATTATAAAAAATTGATCTGAAGCAATCACCTACCATGGAAATTTTCAACTTGACTCTTTAAAGTGCAGAAAAGGTATTAGAAACTGAAATAAACTATAAATAGGTCTACAGAAGAGCACATTAGGCACTTCAAAAGCAAAATTTCACACTGTTCATTACACTTTGTCTAAAATAAAACACTTGCTATAATCCCAAAGCAGTGGTCATTGCAAATTGATGCACATTTTAACTAGAACAAGGCACTGGGCACCCATTAACTCATTTTATTTTAATTTAGCAGTAAAAGCTTTCATTATAGCCATTAGACAAGAGAGAAACCTTTGGCATTAAAGTAAGAGAGAAAGCATATATAGAAATAAGAAAGAATTTTAATTTACAGCACAGGGACTGGTATGTTTATATTAACAGAACTTAAGGACAGTTCTAAATAATTGAATGTGATTAATACAAATGGGAAAGTTATCAAAAACATTACAAAATCTGGAGAAAAATCACTTTAGAGCTCTGTAAATAGAGACAACCCCATGTTTTAATACATATTTTTCCAGTTATGACTTGAGGAAATAAAAACATGTTGTTTTCATGGTAATTTATAATATATTTGTGTTGTTTGTAGTGTATTTATGGTGATTATAATTTTCCACACTTTTCCATAATATGTAGTTGGCATATAGAGCAGAGAACTAAATGTGTTTGCAGGCATAGTATTCCACCTGTTCTTTTCTTCAATTCTGGAAATACTTCTTTTCATGCCTTTTTTTAAATCTTATCTTTAGAAAATATATATTTGTAGAGCAAAGCTGGACATTACTTCCATTCACTATTTACAGTGTCTATTTAGCAGAATGGTGAATTTGGAACATCCATATCAGAATGGGAGGAATACCCCTGAAGGCTGGAATACAGCAAGTTTGGAGTATTTTGATGTGATTGTTCTCATGGATTATTCAGCTTTCACATGAACAGCCTTTTTACAGTTTTCACACAAACAGCCTTTGGATAAGAGAGCTTGATGACAGACTTAGATGCTACATCTGAGATTCTCTGTTCACATGGTTTATGCCTGACCTTCGGGGTATTTCCAAAGAGCCATGTCCCACCCAGGTATGGGCAGTTGCTTTCAGGAACTGGTGGCCTCCACACAAGCCCTGAGCCAGAATGGTTTCCATCACAATGAGGTTTTCCAAGCTGCCCTGAGCAAGGAGGGATTCCATCGCTCCTCTCACATGCTGACCAGTCTGGTCCCCGTCTTCCACAAAGATGACATCAAAAGATGGAAATGACCATGCCTGTAAACCCTCAATTCTTGTCCAAACCCAAATGTTGTCCCACAGGAAGGGAGCACCCAGGCTCAGCACCCTCAGAGGTTTCACACCTCCCTTGAGCTTACCAGGTTTTCCAAAGCCTGGGTATGCCAGCACTTATCCAGATACCAGCACGCACCTAAATACCAGATGCCAGAGTTAAACAGTTTTGGTCTTTCTTTGCCACATTAGTTTTAATGAACAGAAACCCAGCTTCAGCACAGCTCTTTTTGTCCACAGGGTGCTTAGTAGCACACAGGGCTCCTGACCCATGGTGCAGGCTCCTCAGCCATATAGACCATTTATTCTGCTCATAGAAATAGCAGCTGTATTACATAACTCAGAAGACATCCTCAGCTCTTCTCATCTTGCCAATTTAAGCTTTGCCTATCAAATAGGACATATATATTGTGTGATTTTGACATGGCAAAATCTGCTTTGAAATTCATCCTTCCGTCACATCCTTCCTTGAATTTCAGCTTACAAAGTAAATATGTATAAAATGCATATTCTAGCTGTGCATTTTTTAAAAGAGCATCAAATCCATCCCTTCTAGCAATGACTCCATTTGCATGTGAGTGAGATGAGCTGTTCTTCAGAGGAATCTGAATCCCATTTTCCAAGCAAAGAAGGATTTATTGCATTCATGCCATGGATTTCTCCATTTTGCTGTAGTCAACAAAGTCACCATCACTCTGCAAAGCACTGAGGTCCACCCGCACAGAACAGCTTGCGAGACTGGGGCCTGGGCACAAACAATAGCAGTTTTCTTGGCAAGCTCAAAAGACCTTCTTGTTGGCAGATTGAGGAAGCCCACGCTTCTCCTACTGCACTGCCGTTGATCAGTATCGGAGAAGAGCATTAATCAAACATGCAATACCATTATTTTTCCAAATTGAGGTCTCAGGTCTGTGATAAGCACTTCTCTTAACACAACATTGCACAAATATTATGCAACCACACTTCAAAACTGCTGTGTTGAGAAATTTGAATAATAATGAGTACTTTTTGGAAGTATTGCTTCAGTCTTTCCTCTGTCTAGGCAGGGAAGGCTGATCATGGGCAGACTGCTACATGCTGCATGGGTTAATTTGTCTTTTTATCTGCTTTTGGCTCGTAGCTCACTTACAACTTTGTGAAAAATGACAAAGTGTCAACATCTTGCCATTAATGGGCCATGTGACAGACGCCCAGCACAGCAGGCTGAAGAGAAGCATCTGAGTCCTGCAAACTCTTCTTACTGCTAGATTTACTGATGGATGACAGAGCTCCGTGGTGCTGACAAAAATGCCACTGACCTTACTTCCAAACAAGCTAGATGGTTTGCATTTTACATTGGTATGTCCAGGATGTAAGATACTTTAAAAACGAGCATGTTTTATCAGTTTTGTGTGTTCAACTGACTCTGAAATATGATAAATGGATCTGAAGCAGTGAAATCCCTAGAGAGAGATTTTTAATTTTTTTTTAATATTTCTTCAATGTGTGGAAATAATCAATCTCTAAAGACTAAATCCATAGAATGTTAGATAATCCCCATCTTTTTTTCCACCTACTACCTGTCTTCTACCAGAAATTTGATTGCTAACCTGTGGCAATACTTTAATTGGCTAGATCATATTAAGCATTTGGAACAAGAGTGCTTTTATAAAGGTAACTTTGCCAGGACAACAAAACACTTCTCATGACATTTTCTCCTAACTTTTACTTAGTTGCTCATCATTTTTTGTTGTCTTCTCCACAGAACAGGCAATCGACTATTTTCAGGCTTTAAAAAGGGAACAAGAATTAAGATAGCAGGTTCTTTCCTACTCATCCTGTATCATCTCTGAGAAGCAAATAAATACAGCTTTCTTGCCTGTGAGGATGGGAATTAGAAATGTAAAAGTAGGACACACAAAACAAAAGCATCACTGAGTCATAGCTACATACACAGCTAAACCAAAAGCTCTTACAGCAACTTAGAGGAGTTGTTCATGTACAGCCTATGGTGCATTTGCATCAGTGTTTTAGTTCAAGCCAGGAATTGTTCAGCCATCCCTACTCTCCATGCAGTCATAGCAGCAGAGCACACGCAGCAGCAAAGCACGTGAACTAGATCCCTTTCAGGTGGAGCAGCCTCAAATATGCCCTCCAGGAGGACATCTAATGTCTTCCAGCCATGAATGAGCACTCTGGCCACAGGCTCAGGTTAGAGCCAGACAAAGAGAGAATCCTTGAGAAGCATGTCATGAGGACAAGCAGTCCTCAGTACCATTGCTCTCCACAGATCCACTCCTGCTGTTCTACACTTACTGAATTCAATGTAACTGAAAAACCTTTTGAGTGTGTGAAGCTCTAAGCCAGGAACAACTTACCCATCAGTGGGGTGTAGTGATGACACATCAGGGTTTACAGATGCTTCAACCAAGGAACAGAGGTAACATCAAAACCCAAATCTCAGTGTGAGGGGCAGAGTTTTGAAACAGAGTAAATATGCTGTGGTCTTAATATTAGCTCAAATAACCATAAAGTCTAATGGAACCTCCAAAAGCTATGTGCACAAATTAAGTATTTTTGTAATAAGAGAAACCCTGTGTGAGTACTGCAACTGGCTCTTGGGCCTGAAAAGCAGACAGAGAGAAGCTGTTCATCCTGGGGAGAAGCTATGAGCTGCAGGAAAGGGATCTATGAAATGCTCCTGAAGACACTGAGAAAGCAGAAATTAGAACTCACTGCCTCGTGCAGATAGTGATGCAATACTACTGAAAGAATGACTGTGTTCCAACAAACATTTACCTGCAGTAAAGGGTAATGTCTCACCTCTGCTCAAGCCCAGGGAAGACAAACTTCCACAGACGTGACAGATGCCCCATGATGTTCATGTGGTGAGCATTCACTCAGGGACTGACCACAGTGCTTTGCCAACCAGTAATACCAGCCAGTTCAGCCACTGGGGAGTTTGTGCAGAGTACTTAAAGGGCTGAGTGCTGAGGAAAACAGGCTTCACTCATTAAAACTCATGTACCTCGGAGATGAATTTGACCTACATATCATTAATGATCACCTCTTTACAGCTACATCATTATTGTAGTAAACCTGCAAAAATACAGCTTACAAAAATAATGGGTGATTTTCTGTCCCACGTTAAAGAGCTTTGATCCTAGACAAGCTTGGAAATGTGTCTCTCCAGATTTGGAGACAAGACTTTTCTTTTTTAGTGTTCCTTCTGTTTTCTATTCCTGTATTTTAATTGGTATTTAAATGGTAAGTGCTTCCCAAAATGATAGCTAGACACAGAGAAAGGGAAACATTCATAGATTCAGCTTTGCCAAAAAGTAATGCTTCAATCTTTAAAATATAAAGGGGAGGGAGGTAAGGAATAAAATAAATAAAGGCCAATTCAAATAAATTCTGCATTATACATGTCCAGATGTGGCAGGTTAGGCTTGTCCAGCAGCCACATGTCCACTCAGAAGAATACTCTCCCTCCTCAGCCAGACAGTAGGATACAAAAAATCTCATGGGTTGAGGTAAATACAATGAAATTGCTTACTTGTTATTGTCATGAGCAAAATAAACTCAGCTTGGGAAAAAAAAAAATTGTTATTGCCAATTAATACAGATTTAGGTAGTGAGAAATAAATAGAAAAAATAAAAACACTACCTTCCCCTGACCTCCCTCTCACAGCCTTCACTTCTTGCTCCTTTACAAGGGAAGGGAAGGGAAGGGAAGGGAAGGGAAGGGAAGGGAAGGGAAGGGAAGGGAAGGGAAGGGAAGGGAAGGGAAGGGAAGGGAAGGGAAGGGAAGGGAAGGGAAGGGAAGGGAAGGGAAGGGAAGGGAAGGGAAGGGAAGGGAAGGGAAGGGAAGGGAAGGGAAGGGAAGGGAAGGGAAGGGAAGGGAAGGGAAGGGAAGGGAAGGGAAGGGAAGGGAAGGGAAGGGAAGGGAAGGGAAGGGAAGGGAAGTTAGTGCAAAATATGCAATTATATATATAATTTCTTAATAACCAGGAACTCAGTGCAAATTACAATTGACACTTCTTTTATCCTGATTCAAGACTAGGACCTTTGAATGCCATATTTCCAGATAAAGATCTATTTTATGCAAGGATGTATAGTTGTCTTCAGATTTTTTTGTAGATTTTATTCTTGCATAATAAATTTAAATATCTAAGTTTCTTTATATTTTCCACCTGGACGCCAGAGCATTTCCATATTTCATAACAAAAGATTTGGAAGTGTCATCAAAGCAAACATACCTGCTTGACAGCTGTGAGATTCCTGTCGCACACAAAATATTAAGATCAAAATATATCTGAAAAAGTCAGGAGAATCCACAAGATATTTTCATTCAGACCAGACAGGAAAGAATTTACTTTATGAATAAATATCCTTCAAATAACTCATTCACAGAAGAAGTAAATCTAGGAAAAAAATAAAGGAAATCAGAAACTTAAAAAGAAACTTATTAGTATGCCTCAGAGAAAGAAAAACTGGTGAGGTCTGACTCAAGAAAAAATCAAACTTCACATTAAACAAATTGCATCATTGATTTAGCCCAAAGTCTTGACTTTTCCTGGTAAAAGAACATGACAATACACTGATCTCGTACATCTGTTAGATTGAGCCTTTCATGTAATGCATCAGAAGGTGTTTTTCAGCACATCTCATTCTGACAACATTAATCAGCAAAGCCCCTATCAAGCTAGAAAATTTACAGAATAGGATTGCAGGATTATTATTAAACCAGAGGTCCTGACACAGCAAGAGCCTACCTAAAGGAACAATGTGCATGACAAGATCTGCAAGACATTTTTTTCTTGAAGGCTGTGATTTTCTTTCAGTCATTTACAAATGAAACAAAGAAAAGATCTCTGGAGCCATGGAGCCCTGAACCTCAGCTAAAATTAGAAGACTTTAAGCCTGTATTGGAAGCCTACTAGTTCACTAGAATGGATTTTCAAGGAACTGCTCTGTCGGTTTATGATACGTTTGCTATATTAAAATCCAGTACCAATCATGTGCCAAGTAGGAAAAAGAAAAAGAAAAAGGGAAAAAAAAAAAAAAAAAAGTAAGCAGAGAAAGAATATAAAAGTTAAGATGGGGTGAGTTTGTGGCTCTTCACAATTACATGCCTTGTCAGTGATGAGCGTCTTCTCCCACTTGCAAATGTGATCTGATGAACCCTAACTTGAAGAACAGGAAAATCTTGCCAAAGATTTTTTTCTGGATGTGTTGACCTGCCCAAACCAGCAAAAGACATCTGGAGATAGAGGGTCTCCATTTTTGGAAGACTGCAGAGCTGCAAGATCAATGACAACCCAGACCACCATCTAGTGATGGGGCCACTAGCCAGTTCTTGCTGCCTTCTGCTGCTTACTTCTGGGCAGGGCTGGCACTGCACAGCTTGTGGGCTGGGCAAGCCAAGGGATGGTTATATTTAGTTCAACAAACTTATCTTGGGGAACTTAGAAAGTTCTGTTAACAACTCTTGAAATGATTTAAGAAGGAATTCTCTGTTCACTTATATTTAGAGGATTTCCAAGAAGTTATCATGAAACACTTCCTTATAATATTCCCAGTGAGGATTACTATGAAATACATGTTGGAAGAAGTACAGAAGAAACCAAATTTGAAAGTTCATTTTTATGTTCCCAAGCTTTTCTAATGAGTGGAAACAACTTACATTTTCAAATCCAATATCACTTGACATTTTCTTTAAGCATTCAGCCAGAGATAGATATCCAGCAGAAAAAAATATGAGTTAATCTAGATGAAAATGGGCAAAGTTGTAAGTGATTTGACACCAGGGTCTATTAAGGGAACATATCCAATTTATCAGGGCTCCTATCACCTGGTGTTTATGTGATGCAAGATGCCCAAAGCACAGTTTATCTTGGGTGATGCAGTATCTGTAGTATACAAATATTGCACAGGTAAATTGTTCAGGCAGATCATCTGGAAATATGTTGGAAAACAGGGAAGTATTTCCTAGTGAACAGATATATCTCTATATTTACTGCTTCTAGGTAAATAAATGCAGTAATTTGGACTACCCCTTCTACCATAGGAAATTCTAGTCTATTTTAGGGCAAGTCATCAGCCCTTGCCAGGTCAAAGACTTCAATTTACCCAAAATAAACCCAGATCCTGCATATTGATTACTCTCCCTAGCTGTAAATTATCACTGATTACTTTGAGAGCAGAAGTGTTGATAGTTTCCTGCCATTACTTACCTAACTGAAATTAAGTCTATCGTATAATTTTGTATTTATAGCAACTGAAATATCGTTGGGGTGCTTTAGTGTTTCAAAGGTGTTGTTTTCTTTCACTTTAAAGACAACAGTACAAACCCTAATAAAAAATACTAATGTCAGATTCTTTTTTGGTCAGTGGTGCTCTATTGAAATCAATAAGTCTGTTCAAGAGTAAATTCTGGAGAACTGATAATCTGTTAAAATATATATGGTGAGTTAAAGTCAGAGATATTAATTCACAATGCTTAGGAATTTAATATTCCTCCATATGTGAAGCTGAAGCACCTTCATATAGTGTGAACTGGTGAGGGGTAAGGGAGTAGGATTCTGAAAGTATTCAGTGATGGTGGCTTGGGATGCATAGTGAAGTACCAACCTCTGCTTGTCCAGAAAAGCTCAGGACATGCAGTGACACTGAATCCATGTCCTTCCAGGTCAAATTCCTTTAGATTATTTCCTTCCAGACAGGTTTTCACATCCTCTCAGCCACAAGGTACTAGTGCCCCTGTTGGGCTGCTCTTTGAGAGAGGCACTGACCTGGTACAAATTCTAACCTGTAGGGATTTCTCTAATAAAGAACTGGAGCATCTTAATAGAGGAGAAGGAGGAAGGGAGGAAGGAAGGGAGGACACACAGTTAGAGCTTGTGTTCAGTTGACTGAATGAATACAAGCCTTCAGTCCCCAGAGCTGTTGATCTGAACTTTTTCATAGTTCACTTTTTTTTTCTATCTTGAGAGTACACATATCCATACTAGACCTAACTGTAGTGTCTCTTCTTAAGTAAAAATGGGATCAAATGCATCAGTATAGTCAGCCAGAAATAGGCTTTGTTGCCTTTTCCTTTTGTTTTCAGATGGTGTATGGGGAAAAATGTACACAGAAGAACAGAAATAAAGGCAAGAACAAACATCTGGAAACACAAACTCCCTCTTTTGGGATCTTATGTCAGCAACACCAGTGTTCCCCAAGTAGCTCTCATAATCTGACTCTTCCTGCAAAGTAGAAAGCAAACAGCACAGTAATATATTTTACTAATGGATCTTTTGCATAGTTTCTGATATTAAGTAATAAAACACATATAGTATTAATTTATATTTTTGCAATTCTTTCTCCATTATATAGGAAGAACTAAAATTATGTGCAAACAGAATCAATCATCATAGGTAGAATCAGATGAACATATAACCATTGCTATCAGATACTGAAAAACAAATGGACATCTCGAAAGAGAACTTTTGCAGCACAATCCTTTAAAGAGAAGTCTGTGTAACAGAGGATGATAAAATAACTACTTCATTATCACATCTAGGGAAAATATTTTTTTTAATTTTAAAACTACTTTCTTAATTCTATAAACTAATAAGTGGTGCAAACATACAAATCTGCAGTATACCATCTGCTGCTCTCTTTCTTGAGATAGATGATTATGCCATCCCCCTGAGATGTAGCAGATACAGAGTTGCATATTGTTGCTCTAAATTCTTTGTGGGTTCATATCTGAGGCACACTTCCCCATGTAAGCAGCTAAAATACAGCTACAGCAGCAAGTTCCTGGGCAAGGTTTAGATTCAACAATTCTAATTTGGAGCTCACTGTATCCATTTGCATATTTTACATTCTGCTGGTTGTAAAAAAGAGCAACAGATGTAATTAAGGTTAATCAGAGTGAAGAAAATTCACCTGCAACCTTTGAAATAAATTGAAGAAGGAGGTTATTTTTTCATTTGACTGCTTGTTTACAGTGTGATAATTTCTAAGAATTTAACTTTCTAGAAATCCAGGTCTCATCCAGCCTGGAGAAGGGAGTTGCTAGAGACACTATTAGAAGGGGAAGCTTCATCACAAGCACCAGAGAGTTTGGTCTTGGAGCTGCTGACTATATGAAAGTCCTTCTTGTGGCCTGCTGTGAGCCTGAGCTGAAATCAGAATAACAGGAAGAGGAATGGAGTTTTTGACAGCTTAAATACACTTTTTTGTTGTTGTTGTTTTGTTTTGTATTTTTGTTTGTTTTGCCAGGAACAGCTTAATTCTGGGAATTAATTAACAGTGTTGAGAACAACAAAAGGAAATGAAGAGTGAAAATAGGGAATATGTTGGTTGTGTTGTTTCTTTTTTTTTTTTTTCCTCCAGTAAAGGAAAAGTATTAGGAGTTTGAGGGCCTTTGTATCAAGTCTGTAGCCTTTTTAAATTTGCTGGCACAAGCTGCAGTCATAAGCAGGGGCAGCTGATGTATATCAGTAGAGTTGGTACAGCTGTGTTGTTCATACCTCTGGAAGGTCTGGACCCTTACCTGCTTGTCTTTGAAAGAGGTATGCAGTTTGGGTTAGAAGATAGTTACTGCCACTCAGAGCAACGCTCCTGGTCTAAAACAGGAGAGACAGAAAGGAGCAGCAGAAAATCTTCATCTGCCTGGAAAAAGCATTCAGCAGGATGCTCTACTATCCATCTGCATTTATTCTTAATACTGATTTAAACTAAAATAACTCTTCGAAGTAGAAAGTCTGGAAACATGCAGTAGAGATTCCTTTACTAGGGAAGATTTTTTTTCTCTTTTAACTTACCTTCAAGTTGATCAATAACTTGTACCCATGCCTATCACAGTCCTTAAAGGTCTAGTGACCACAGTTTTTCTTTCTTTTCCCCAGAAGGAAAATAATAATAATAATAATGACAACAACAACAACTAATACAACACTTGCTTCTTGGGAAAGATCAGTTCAGCCTAAAACAGTTGAAATGTTAATCACAACACACTACTGAGAAAGAGCAACCAAAAATGCCCAGTCTCATCATCAAATTTGGAGTCAAAATCATTGTGTTCCCTCCTGAAACTCCTGTCTGTAAGGGGACAGGGAGGAGAAGAAAACATGCAGAAACAGTACAAAAGAAAAGTTTTAACACAGCAGAATTAATTTTAATTAGCGGAAAGCCATTTTTTCTCCAGTCTCCCTTGCTAGTCAGAATGTACAGATATGATCACAACACCAGCAAATGAAATTTGTATTCTTACTGTGGCTGTATTTGTCTTTCTATATCAGGTGCAAGTTATAGTTGAGATTTTCTCTAAGTCATTTAAAGAAGTACACTCTTCACTCCTGTTAGACAGAAGCAGTATGGGAATGCCTACATTCTCCAGGTAACTCTGAAAGTGCCACCAGTTGCTGTTGACTGTACCACTGTACTGGTGGGTTCTCATAAAATATCATCTGCTAATAGTCACCCATCATTTAGCACAAAGACTGAACACTCAGACATGCTTCTGTGTTTGTTCTTGTCCCAATTGTTTTTATGATATTTTTTCTTAGGGTTAATCTTGTGCAGCAAATGGAGAAAATGCCTCTAATGAGACAAAACTTTGTGAACAAGGGTAACATCTACACTGCAGAGGCAGGAGCTTCCCTTGGAGACCTTCATATGAATTCTTGCCACGGACAAGACAGGAAACTTGGCACTTACTGTAGGACTGCCTCCCAGCGCATCCAGCATTTCGACACAAGCTCAGTGCACAGGTTCAGCAGACTGGATCCCACACACTGTTTCTTTGCTTTACTTGTTTCCCTTTCCCTTTATTCTGGGCAGTGTTGCATAGAGCCCTCTTTGGGGACCAACTTTCCTAAGTTAGGCATGATTTCAATCTTGGGACCCCCTGGGCTCCATGAAATAATGCAAACAGATGTTTGAAGTTTTGGAAGGAATCTACCAGTGGAAATAGACTGATAACATTAAGAAGATTCAGCTTAACCCAGAAAATACTAGCCAACATTTTCTACTACACAATACTGGATTTCTCTTTTTCTCAAAGTATTGTTCAAAAATCTAATTCTAAAAGTTATCAGTTTTATTTATTTTTTCCAGATGTGATTCATGTGAGATGCAAGATGAAAACGTTATCTTTACAGCATGTCTTTATTTATTCTTTTTCCCAAAATTGCCAGATTTCCTAGCACAATGTACACACAAGTTTTGATCAGAAGGTTTAGAGGTAAGACCCTTCCTTTTAGTTTTGCTCTGTTCAATGTCCAGCAAAACTAAGTCAATGATTTCTAAGTGCTTCCTCGATGCAAATCATTAGGTAAAGGAAAACACAGGACTTGAAGATAACAGCTTCAAGCTTCAACATAACAGAAGATAACAACCTTCATTTTGGAATGTATTCTGATTCTATTGCTGACTTTGAAGGCCATGCATTTTGGTGTTTAAATATGTCTAATATAGATACAACTCCAGGGAGGCTTCTGTGAAAGGAAGCCCTCATAGCACACTGGCAGCTGGTGGCAGTGCTGGCAGAGCCCAAGAGCTCTGTCCTTGTCAGTTCAGCCAGGTACAGGACATAATACCACTGAAAATAACTTAGGCCAGGTTTATTATTACAAGAAGGCTTTTTAATGCCATTAAAGTTGGAAAAGGAAATAATATACACTTGGAAAACTCACTCATTTACATATGTAATCAAATGTTCAGTGAGGCTTGCATAAGTCTCTAGTTTGAGTGATGGACCCTTGAAATAACACTAATGAAAACACTTCTGCTCTATATTTCCTGTGTGTACTTTTATTTCATTTATGAAAATGAAGTCTTGATTGTGTATTTTCCTTTGCCATTTGGTAGTCTGCCATCAAAACTCTAAGTGACATGACACACAATAGATTTATGCACCATGAAGCAGACACAGTAGGGGCTTGGGGTATTTGTGTTTTATTTCCAGTCAAACAATACACAGGGGGCTGTCACACTAACAAGGTATATAATGATTGACTTGCTCAGCCTCTCTGAGACCTTTATTTTGATACAGTTGAAATCTCAATAAACAGGAAATTTATATTTGAACAGCTGCTGGTTTTGAAATGCTGTGCTTTATCTGCTTCCTTTTCTGATCAGTTTGTAAGGTTCATTCCTATTCAATTCAAGAAATTATTTCAGTTGTTCAAGTAGAGCCAGATTTGTATATACTAAAGCTCTTAAAGTGTGATTGTGTGTTGTTCTTCTCACATTTCTCTTTATTTAACATTTCACTGGGCCTTTTGATCTGTGCGGTTTGAAGACTGCCCTTAGCACAGTAACTCTGAAATCTCTAATGCTCTTACTCTCTTCTATTGGAGACATCATAAGGCAAAAGCATTAATGTGACCATTCTGTTGTCCCAAATCCATAGAATAATTTGACTGCGATGTTATTTTTGGACTTGTTAAACATCAGACTCACAGCCTGGTAATAGCAATTATGATCATTTGTCTCATACAGCAAGAAGAAGATAAAGTCTCCAGACAGCAGAGTCATCCCTGAAGCTCTTTGCATGAGTTTCATGTGCAAAAAATGATATTTGAAGCCCTCTCCAAATTTTTTTCTGCCTCTCCTGTACAGATTCAGGGTTATGTAATCTCACGCTCTTCTACTCTTAGTTGCTGAAGGAACAAGAGTCAGTATAAATTAAAATTAAACAGCAGTTTTGTATCTAACATAAGGTAACGATTTCATCTTTTAGCTGTGAGGAGAGTTTGATCCAGCTGATTCATTTGTATCCTCATATTCTGAGGCATAAAGCCCTACTTTATAAGCATTAGGTTTTGCTCAGGATAGCTTTTTCTCCTTAGGCTGTACGGATAAGGCTTCTTGCTACTAGATGGCACAATAGTTCAGCCAAGTTTGGAAAGCAGCAAAGGTGACATTCCTTCTTTCCTGAGTGCTTTGATCCATCTTAAATCTGATCTCCTGGTATAGAAATGATGAAAGACATCAGCCATTACAGCTACTATAATCTTTGTGACAGACAGATTAGGCAATTTAAGTGTTGCTTTGTCCAATGCACAGAGCAGGAGATAGTGCCCCCACCATGAAAGATTTAAATTAGTCTACACTTACTCTTTTGCAGTTTTGTTAAATTTAAAGAGTGGGTTTTAAAACTCAAATTGTCATGTCCTTCTTCTGTGCCTACACATTTGAGTCAAAGTATGGGACTCTGTGAAAAAGGATTCCTCAGCTACTGAGTATTTGGTAAGCAAGAAGGCACAGGGCAAAATCCTTAGCCACATTAAATAAGTACTGCCTGGTTTACATTAACCAAAGACAGTACAAGTCTCTGAGTAAAGCAGCAATGATGGACAAAGTGAGGAGGCGTGTGCCCCTTTCATCTACAAATGAGGCCTCTCAGTCAGTTTCTTACCTCCTCACATCCATTTATATGAAGCAAAACAGTCTCCTGCATGAAGAGTTCAGGTTAGTTTGTCCCCGAGTAGTGATCTATCTCTTGTATCTTTGAATTTGCATAAGAATAGCTGGGTAATAAATCATTTCTGTCATGAGAAATCTGCAATGTTCATTGAAATTCACTGGCTGCAACTGAAAAAAAAAATTATACCTACAATAGGCAAATAGGCTAAGACTTGTGGGTGAGCTCTTCTGGGTGTAGGCGTGTAGATCCATATCACCCAATACTCAACTGAAAAATGATTGGCCACTGTCTAGCTTCATACCAACAAAGGCTTGAAGGAGGAAGACGGGGAAAAAATGTGAAAAAGGTAGAACCGAGCACACATCATTTCCACTTTTGAACTTGCAGAGCTGCAGCCCATTAATCTTTTTCCTAGCACTGGGTATTTCTCTTAAATGAGAGTCTCTCAGCACAGGCAAAATTCCTCTAACAGCAGTAACTTGTTGCATTACAAAGTACTGACAGGATTGGTGTTTTTTTTCCTAACTTTAACTATATATTTCTCTAACATATTGCTTATGTGTTACCTTCCTAATGATATATAGGTGGTAGTTTAAAGGCAGGGCTTAATTGTGGTTAATCTGTTGTTTGTGTTAGCCAGATGACACCTCCTGTCCTTCAGACAGTTTGCAGATGAACAAAGTGCTTCTTTTTAAATACTGTTCACCTTGCACGAGCAGTCTATATGCAACCCACAGCTCTACCTTTAGCAGGTAGCAGCAGAAGTCTCCTCACTTTTCTGGGCATACTGGGAGGATTTTGCGCCTTTCTCATCTTTAACTTTTTGCAGTTGTTTAGTGTTTCTCTGTCTCCCAAGGTGGCCAGTGGAGGGAGTTGGCAGCACATTTCCCCTTCTGTGTTCAAGCTGCCCTTTCGGTGCTCCCAGTCCATAAAAGTGGCTGTAATACTCAGCAACAATCTGCACTAGCAGCTTTGCTGCCTGAGGCACAAAATTAGGTTTGTTTTGTCTTGCAGTGGAGCATATATTTGTGATCCAAGATTCACCTCGAAGGCTGTAGCCAAACAGCAGATTTAGGAGCTGCAGTGATTAAATCAGCTGCAAAGACAAAAGGAAACCTGAAACGTGCTTTTTGCTTGCCAGAGGAGCGACAAGAAATAATTAATGGTACCCTGGGATGTCCCAGGGTCTCTGTGACTATATTGATACTGGTAAATTAAACCACAGCCAAGTGCTTGCCTGTGTTTCCTTTCCCTTGAGCAAGGCAGCCTCGGGTAAGTCCATCCCCCATCTGTGCTCCTGCCCATCCCTTCCTCAGCACCTGCATCCCCATGCTGCCATCTCCACAACTCTCCTGCAGGCTCCTTATACAGCTGGGACATGGTAGGAGCAGAGTAGCTTGCCAAGCTGGATTCTGCAGGGCTGGCCAGGGTACAGAGCCATGCCACGGTCCCCAGCATCTCCAGACTCTGCACTTGTACCAGCCAGGAACTTCTGTGCTGCATTTATGGGTCTGCTGAAAGCTTCAACCTGCTGTGAGAGGCCCTGAAGGCTTCTGTGTTGCTTTTCCTGTTATCTGTACACAAAGCTGAACCAGAGTTATTTTCTTTCATGGATAGCAAGGGATGAAGGCCTGGCAGCCTATACTCGGGTATGTCAGCTAAATGAAGTATTCACTCTTATCAAAACCCAGAAATACTCAGGCTGAGCTTTGGATGACAGCCTTCCCTAAAACACAAACTGGCTGATGTGAGCCCCTGGCTTAAAATTAGGAAGAAAACAAAAACAAACAAACAAACAAACAACAACAACAAAACTAAAACACTTGCATACTTCTTCCAAGAGACTGGAGAAAGAGTGGGTTATTTCTTCTTCCTCAGTACATGCATTTCCAAAGCTAATGTCAAGGAGAGTGATTTTGTGTGAATGCACTTTCTACAGACAGATATATGAAGTCTGACTTGCTTTTCAGTTCTGAACAAATTGTTCTCCATGTCGCTTTCCATTATGAATATCTTGGGATGTTTGTTTGGTTTCTCCCTAGCTTGCAAATTAAAAAATAATATAAAAGGAGTATTACTCTTACTAGTTTAAGCCATCTTTTAATCAACACCACACAAAAATTGCTTCCCTAGGTATCTTAAATAGCAGCACTGAAAATCTTATATACCGTTAGATACTGAGTTTAATCAAATGAAATCTAGTTAATGCAGAAAAATACTCCCAAAATAGGCTTTAATGACTGAGGACTTAAAAGAGATTCTTTGGAAACAAGAAAATGCAATAAGACACATTAGATTTTAAGAAACACAGTCTTAGGAGAGCCACCCAAACTCAGAGTTTGATCATATACCAATGAATACTAATATATCCTTGTCATCTTTGGGGAAAATCAGCTTTCAGGCACTGCTCTGAGCAACATCCCTGTTTAAGAAGGGTGAAGCCACCCTCAGATCCCACTGAAGTCAACGGCATTTAAATGATGTTGGCCTGTGGGTATGTGACTCATAGACATGAGTGCATGAGTCCTAATGTGCATGAGGTGAACAGGTGTGGGTTTCATCTGTGCTTAAAAGGATCTCCTGACTGAGAGTCTGAATGAATGCCCCCACTCAGTCAGAAGGCTCTGTGGACCAAACTGACCAAACTGCAGCATCAGTTCTTAAGTTGAATTCCCTGTTCCTCAATGTTATTCATAAAGGATAAAGAAAAAAAAAAAAAAAGTAGTAGTTCTTCACTCTTTGCTGATATAAAGCCTTCATCCATATGTGAAGTTCTGGGAGAGGGTAAAACACACCTTTCATCCAAGGTCTCCACTGATTCACCTTCAAAAATTCTTAGTTCCATAATTATTATTTTTTCTTGTTACTTTAACATTTGTGTTCTTTTGAGCTCCAGATATCTAAATCAATATTTATTTTTATTTTTTTTAATCTTCTGGGCACCTTACAGGATAGATGTGTTGAAGCAAAGGTAGTCTCTGCATGCAGCAGTAACTGCTGGAGTCCCACATTACTGGCTCAGTGGCTAAAGCATTCATAGCCATCAAACTGACTCACAAATCTTTGAACTGTTCCTACTCGGTAATTATTGTTATTCTACATTACAACTGGAAAGCAAAGGTTTAGGGTCCCATTCAACAGATTTTCATGCTGGGTATCTCCTTGACTTACTCCAGCCTCCACAAAATATCAGTTCATAGCAGGGACTTACGTTCATATTTCTGGCAGGAGTCTAGCCCATTCACATCAACTGCTCAGGGCAATGAACAGTGTGTTTATATTTAGTCCTCACTAATCTAAATTTACTTCACAGCCTCCTAATGCTATGAACCTACATGTAGTTTAAGGGTCTGTCGCAGAGGTTATCTGAAACCTCATTCACTTTCTCACAGATAAAATTCTCCTAGCAGATGCAGCTTTGACATAAAGCAGGCAAGAATTTCAAGTATGCTTTCCCTGAGTGTTGGTAAACGGTGCTTGAAACTTCACTGTCAGTAAGAAGGAAAGCTTGTAATTTCTTCAAAGTTGCAAATAAGGAACAATCTCATTACCACTGGTGGCAGTAGTCTCATTGGTATTGGTGGAGCTGCATCAGTAAAAAAACAGGGCAAATCCAAATGCATACCCATCCTTTTCACCCTCAGAAATGGATTGCAGTACAGTTGCAGCTTAGATTTTTTATGATGCAGTATGTGTAAGAGTATAAAGCCAACAAGTTTTACAGGCTGGAAAAAATTACAAGGTGGCTCAGGTTCTGAAAAGAATTTGTAGGTTTTAATGTTTTGTCCAGACTGAGTTATCTACAGAACTTCAGAGCTCCAGAGAATGCTGAGCTTGTCTTATGAATTAAAATCTCTATTTTGAAATTCACAGATCAAAGCTTCCAAAACCAAGATTATTTTTGAATGTCTTGAATATAACATATTTTTTGTTCTGTTCTCTGCTTAATCTTGACAAATGTATGCATGTTTGTATGTGTCCACATAGAGATTGGTGTCTGGAGACATTGCAGGCTCTAGACAACACATAGCAAGTAATAATTACATTGAAACTGTTAGAACAACCTGTCCAATCCTGTATTTTAGAAATTATTTTTTCCTATATGTAGACAGATGGCCACTTTACTTCAGGTCATTGCTTGAGGAGCTTTTTTGTACCATGAGACTGTTAAACAATATGTAACAATGGTATGGGCCATGTTAGCACTTAGCAGGGAGGATCATGTAAAAGTTCCTTTTTTCTGACCTATCCCAACAGAGGAGAAATTAAATATAAACTTAAAATTTTAAGGCTCCATTAGTAGTTTGTCCAAGTTTAGGGAAAACAATCAGGTCAATTAGCCTATCTCTCAAGCACTCCTTAGAGTTCTTAAAAATAAAAATGAATGGTGCAAACTTCTATCAGTTATAAAAATAATTTAGAAAAGATGAATCTCCTTATCAACTAATAAACCTGTAAAATATCAAACAGGAAATCACAGACCCTCTGCTTCCCTTAGTATACTTCCTAGAGATGGCTAGCCAGGGGAAATAAATAGAAAAATGGCATTAATCTGTTATTATATTTTATTCACAAGCATATTTATTGAATATTTTCTTACTGCAGGAGCTGTAAGATGAAGAAGTTTATAGTTTGTATGAAGCTCAGTCATCAAGGAGGAAGGGAAGGGAAGGGAAGGGAAGGGAAGGGAAGGGAAGGGAAGGGAAGGGAAGGGAAGGGAAGGGAAGGGAAGGGAAGGGAAGGGAAGGGAAGGGAAGGGAAGGGAAGGGAAGGGAAGGGAAGGGAAGGGAAGGGAAGGGAAGGGAAGGGAAGGGAAGGGAAGGGAAGGGAAGGGAAGGGAAGGGAAGGGAAGGGAAGGGAAGGGAAGGGAAGGGAAGGGAAGGGAAGGGAAGGGAAGGGAAGGGAAGGGAAGGGAAGGGAAGGGAAGGGAAGGGAAGGGAAGGGAAGGGAAGGGAAGGGAAGGGAAGGGAAGGGAAGGGAAGGGAAGGGAAGGGAAGGGAAGGGAAATAACATCTGCCCTAATACAGATCACTCTGTGGAGGGTATTGTCCCTACCTCCACTACCAACTGACTCAGCTCACCTTTTCACTGGTGAGCAACCACCAGGCCATTTACTCCTTTTCTAGATTTTCCTGACACGTGTAATGTATAGCACTGTAAGGCTTCCTCACATTAGATAATTAAATTTGCCCTGGTCTGCACTCTGGCACTGAAACCTCCAGGCACAGCCTAGCACTGTCCAAGCTGTTAAACAATCCTAGCCTCCAAAAGAGGCTAAAATGCCCTTTGGGAGCTGCTAAGTCCTGAGTCACGTCCAGAAGCTGTCTGTGAGCTGTTATTTTCTGTGGGTCACAAGCATGCTATCTGTGGGCCCTTGCAGCAATAACAGTGCAGACAATCAGGTACCTGTGCCCTGGAACCTTCCCTGACACCACTTAATTTCCTCACATAAATGTAGCCATTTTCGCAGCCCAGCTTTGCCCAAGTTCATTAACTTTGCTTTTTTTTTTGCACCTCACAAAAGCAGAGAAGTTTTCCAGCAGCTTCCTAGCCTTGGTCACCTTCATAATAGTAATGCCAAATCTTTCCTACCTGATAGCTAAGAGCATTATATTCTGACATGAACAGCAAGGCTTGGTGTCAGAGAACACACTTATTTGTTTTTTTTACAGCTGCAAGAGTTTTAAAGCAAGAGAACATGAACCACCAAGAGAAAAGAGGTCTGGCATTTGCGAGCATGGTCCCAAAGTGTCTCCACTACTAGATAAGGAGATCTAAAACAAGGAGAAGAAAGGCCCAATGATGCATCTTGGCTACGGTTGTAGCATATGCATAACTGCAAGAGCCCACTTTACCACCAGATAAGGGTTATTCTTTGTCAGCTGACATGCAAAAACTGGCTGCAGCTGTGGGGAGATATATTCATGAGGAGTACAGATGCAAACTCAGCTGACAAATGTTAATTTTAATCAGCGACAAATGTATCACCTTTTGTTTCTGCAAACATTCTCTAAAATGAAAAGATAGTTGGATATTTTGGATAAGAGCAACAATGAGAGAAGAAAAAGAGACAACAGCTCATGGAGCTAACACCATGCTTTGAGTTCATATCTACAATCAAGCCAGTTTACACTTCTTTCTGCCCATGAAGGGCCTAGCAGCACTACACATATAATTTATTTCTCAGTTGCAGCGATATAGCAGTGTCAAACAATCCCCCTGTAAACAAGCATCACACTCACAAAAAGCCTTAAAAACTGCCCATGAGAAACTTAGAGCAGTAAACATCAAAGTTAGGCACTTTAATTAAACCTCTAATATATCTGAAAGCCAGTTTTGTAAAGAAATGGCTGGATTACGAGAACACATTAGATGACTGAGGGAATCCATTCCAGTGGAAATGCAGTCCTGTGCCCTTAATGGAAAACAAAAGCACTTAATTGGAAAATGGCAGTGGCACTTGTCACACGTAGAGTGTCTGGCTTAGCAAATAATTTGTTGAACTTGGATGCATCAACAGATCAGTAAAGGCTCAGAATAACAATGTGCTTCACAGTTTTCCAGGACCACAATAAATAGTCCTAACCTGCTGAGAAATCTTGTATCTCTTACTGCTAGATAGGTATATTTGCTGTATTTCAGATTGCATTTGTATATATACCCTATACATGTATATATGTATATATATATCTGTCATATCGCTGCATGGAGAAGATAAAGAGCAGATGTATAGCACCTCCGACAGATATAAAAAATGAAAATGAGAGAAGTGTCTATTTCAGTGTTGACCATTATCATTATTCTGGCATGCATAGGAATTCTTTTCATAGTTTCCTTCAGTACATATTTTCCTATTAATTCACAGTATGTTTATTGATCTAGAAAGTCCCTCAAGATTTCTTAGCCATTGACTAATGATTTAAGTTAATACATCATTTAGTAAGCTTAATATTTTTAAGTTTTAAGGAGCTTCTATATATAAACGGGTATATCACAGTTGCTGTGCTAAGGAGATAGCATTCTGGGGAAAATGCTAATGGAAGCCCACAGAAAAACACTTTAATGTATTATGTATGGGCAATTTGAATTTTGGAAACATAAAAAGCTAATGAGTAATATTAAGCCTAACATTAAAAAGTAAGCCATTGTGATTGAGCTTTGTAGAGGCAACAGTATTATTGGTAGAAGTATCAGAAGTTATAGCTTTATTATGAAAAAACTCTACCCCAATTGAAAGTGTTACAAATTACAAGCATTCTCACAGTTTCTAACAATTTTAGACTTCTGTCTCTCTCTTCCCAGCTTTCCTCACCCATTCTCTGTATCTTCAAGTACCACACTATTAACACACCTAACTGCTTTTGCCATTAGCTTGACTTTTTCATCTGACCTGCCTGGTCAAAGGACTGATGAAAATTCCCTTCCCTGTCTTGACAAATGAGGATCAACCATCTGTCTCCTCAGTTTACCTTGTTACCCAGCCTATTACGAGTACAGATATCCATCCTTCTGCTTTCCAGTTTCTCCTGCTCTACCATTTCTCTTCCTTCTGTTACCATGCACTCATGAAGTTCTCCAGACCTTACATCTCTCCACTCACACGTCTTTTTTCCCCCTTTCTCATTGAAAGGTCTGTCCCCCAACCCACAGCACTTCCCCAATTCCTGCTTCCTCTCTTCCTGCCCTCTCCAGTTTGGTCAATGCCCTCCACCCTGAATTCATTTCCTTCTCCTTCCTTTCTCCTTTAGTTGTCTTCTAGATCTTCAGTTCTGCTTCATCCCTAGTCAAAACAAAAACAAATAAAAGAAGAAAAAAAAAAAAAACCTCTCTATGCTTCTATACTTTAGATGAATTCTAGTTTTCCAGAGTTGACAGCTTTTCTCTATCTTTGATTCAGCCCTTCAACTGTCCTTTTCTTTTCCTTTACCACCACCATTCACCTTCCCATCTATACACTTCTCTTCCTGCACAGCATTTTACCAACTTATCTGGAATGAAAATTGTAAGTTTTTTTTCAAAGTTCCTTCCCTTCTCAGATTTCTCTTCTTCTGCAGGACATACAGAACATGTAATCTGCAATATTCATGCTAGGCCAACAGCCTCTCACCATTAGTTTCTTCTGAGTTTATCTTCTAATCCACCTAGCCCTCTATCACTCCTTCCTGTATTCTTTATAATTCTTGCTTTCCTCAGGATTCTCCAGCTCACCATGCAATCAAGTCTTTTTAAAAATAAACTCTTTGACTCCACTGTCCCCTCTATCAGCCACCCTAAACATCTCTTTTGACTTCAAATGTATTCTGGAGCTCTTCCAGATGAGTTCAGTCTCAAGCCTTCTTTTTTTTCCTTCTTTCCTTTGCCCTCTGGTGAAGAAATCATATTTTTGCCTCATGAATCATTCCTGCCAAAAGTCAGAATGAAAATCTTTTGTCACCCTCCCCAACCTGCCTGCAAGACTCTGCCTCTTGGAAAACTGCTCTCCATGGCCTTTGTTTGAGTCATCTTTGTCTCTTTTCCCTCTAGCTGCACTTTCAACATATCTTTCAAAGGATTTTCCTCATTCTTCCCTCCAGTTTTCTACAGAAGCCTTCTACACCTGGGCTCTGTCTCTGTTTCTTTTCATGTTGTTTCCAGATAATTCATTTACAGATAATTATACAGATAATCAGATTTTATATAATTTCATCTGCAAAATAAATAAATAAAGTACCTGCTCCATGTTTCAGCCATCTGCTTGAGAGTGGCATGGTCAGAGTAGGGTTCTTCGTCTTTCCCCCTTACACTTTTCCCTTTTCTCTGTCACTATGGAAATACCATTGTCCTGCCTCTTCTCCAGCTCCTCAGGTCCATAGCCTCAATGTGTCCTTTAGCTTAATCCCCATTTGATTCTTACTGTCTCTTTTTGCATCACATTTATAGATTAGATGTTTTTATTCTCATTCATAACCTAAAACACTCCTCCAGGCTCTCACCATCTTCTGTCTTGACTAACATCATCTTCTACACATTTGTCAAATATAACATTCCTACCTATTTCCATTCATAACATTACAGTGAAGAAAACTGTCCTAGCCTTTTGCTCTGAGCATGTGATTTCACTTTTCACAGCCTTCCCCCTCTTCATTCACACCAAACATCAGCTTCTTGTCTTCATTCCTCACAGCTTGCCTCCACAGTATTTATCATCTTTCATATACTATAAGTGACAGCAACATTTAACACTCGTTCCCATAGCATATTTGGCAGGAACAGAAATTCAAGGCCAAAAACAGAAGAGAGGTGAATTAGCATCCCTTGCGAGAAGCTGACAGGGTGTGCCTAAGCACCAATAGAGCCACTTATCCCGTCTTTGCTGGTAAGGAAGGGAATTTACTCATCTGTAGCCTGGGGAGCAAACGAAAGCTTAATTCATGCAAGATAAAGTAGGAAGAAGCATTCCTTCTGAAGCAGCCCCAGAGCAGGTGTAAGCATATGGTGAAGATGGAGTACAGGAGCCAGAAGCAAAGAGCCACTGGGGTGATATTGACTGCTTTGGTCTGTGCCCAGTTATAAAATATCCCTCAGCCATCAGAAGTATCCCTAAGAAGCTAAAGATGGAAATGGCTGAAACTCAAAAATGTGTTGGTAGCAGACAGTCCAGATACAGGACTCTGTAACAGAGTATTCCAAGCAATTTCCAAATACTCAAATGTAACAGCTCAGAATAGCTGGCAGGCATATTTTTTTTCAAGGTTATAGATGAATCAGTGTCTACAGCAGAAAAGGTACAAAGCAGAAAGTCTCACAAAAACTGTTCTCCAAAGCAGGTAGCTTGTTGCCCTCCTAGTCTCTCTTTGGTTCTGTCCTCTCAAAACTATTTACACGAGGCTGTCACCAGGCATGGATGCAAGAGGTAGCTGAAAGAAGGGGGACTCCATTCATCCCACCCCAACACAGCTGAACAGTGTCAATTATGCAGCCTGTCCACACACTCCTCCCTCGTTGCTCACATCAGTGCAATTCACCTGCCTGGACTTGAGTCTCCAGCAGACGTTTGGAGAGACACTGGGGTCCAGTTTTGAAGCCATCTTCCCCTGATGTTCTAGGCTGAGTAGGAAGCCTTTAATAAATGACAGCGTTAGAGACTTCACCTACTTTGTCTGTAGACACATGCATATACAAAAATATTGGGTTGGAAGGGACCTCACTGGGTTGGAAGGGACCTTAAAGATCACAAAATCTGAATTGGTCTCCCACTGGCTTGCCCACTAATAACAAATTATCTGGGCTTTTGGGTTAAAAAGCCTCATACACAGAAACAGGTTTTTTATCCAAGTAGATATTGAACAAAACTCAAAGGTTTTCCCTCCTTCGGTTGTAATGTTTTTTTCATAAACTTTCTTTCTTTCCAGTATGTATATTTTTAAGATAGGAAAAGCAAAACCCCAAATTGTCCATATGGTATCTGAAAGTCCATAGTTTTCAAGCAGAGAAGTCCGATCCATTTCAACAAGCACTATGTCCTATCAGAAAGTCAAAGGAAGTTGCTTACAAATCCATATTTGTTTAAAAAGGAGAAGAAAATGAGAAAATCTCCCTGAGTGTGTCTTCACACAAAGCTTGGACCCCTCTCCAACTTCAAAAAGTGTCTTTAGAGAAGGCTTGTGCCCTGCGGAGAAGGCTCCTGGAAACTCAGGTGCAGAGTGCAGCTCTGGCCGGCTGCAAAATCTGTGCCTGTGATCAAAGCCAGGCTTCAGGCATTCCAGCTCATGCAGGGTGGATGTGAAAAGCCTTCCCATTTCTCCTGGGTGATAAGTGAAACTGCTTGCAAACAGCAGGACTTCACGCCCGCTGAATCCCCTTTTTGTAACAATATTGCAGACACTCCTGCTTTCTGAAATTTCGTTGGATTGAAACACTGTTTTTTTTAGTTATATCTTCTGTTTTACAGGGTGACCAGGAGGATTTATCACCAATTTACTGTGGAGAAAAAAGGAGCAGAGGCAGTGGACTGTCAATGTTAGACCATTAGACAGGAACACATTCCCCACAAGCATAGTGCCTTCAGAAAAAAGGAGGGTATCCCTGCAAAGATCCTTACAGCAATTGAGTCTGAAGAAATATGCCTCCCTCAGGACCCTTCTTACTGCTACCAGAGCTACGAGGGCCACATGCTGCCATATTATTCATAGGGTTTGTTTAATTAGCACATACATGTTGGGTTGCATTTGTTTTGGAATCGTGCAAAATTGTGCAAACCCCCCACATTAACCTGGCAAAATAAATTGTGTCTTCATTCAGGCAGCAAGATGTGACAGCAACATGCTGCAGGAGAAAAAAATAAATAAGTAAATAAATAAATAAATAAATAAAAAGTTGAAAGAGCGAGAAAATAATAATAAATGGAAAAATAAAAGAGGTATTGAAGGAAGGGAATGAGTTAATCAGCTTCTTCTTAGGGTAGTAAAAATGGAAGGAAGATTTCGAGGCATTAACAGAGCTAGCATTTCTGGAATGTAAAATAGCATTCGTACTGCACAGCTCAATACCACACCAGGAATCGATATTCTCTGAAATGCAGGAGAATTTAAGAAGGTCGTTGTGTCATGTAATCATGATCCTTTCAATAGCGCCTCCCCATGGGACTTGCAGGCTGATAGTTTCTTGCAGAAGGCTGACAACTTTTCTTCTTAACGAATATGAAATTTCTCTAAGGTCAATGGTGGGATAATGGGGAAAGGAGTATTTCCAGATCCCAGGTTCATTAAAGCCTGAAACCTGTGCAGAAGAGCATGGCACAGCTTTCCATGTGAGGAGGTACAGGTGACATGGACTGGTGGAGATGTCTGCACTCACCATCCACCTGGTAAACATGGAAGTGATGCAGCGTGAGGTCCTTGGGTGGCCATTCCTTCCCAACTTGATAGAGCCTGGATTTATTTCCATCAATGCATGGTTCAAGGTCTGCTGATACTGTCAGCATTCCTCCACGGAGTTTTAGAGGACAGCCAAGTTATCACTGAGGGCCTGTTTGTGGTTTTATTTATCTGTTTACATTGGAACTTGTTTTACATTTATTGTCTGCAGTTGCATACATGACCTCAGAGACCTTTTATAATTAAGAACACATTATTAATGTGAAGATGAGCTCCTCGCCTGTTCTTGTTTGTGCAGTTCCTAGCAGAGTAGGGGTTTCATCTGTGACTGAGCTGCTGGTTGCTATGGCAATACAAGCAATAAATAAATAGTAAAAATAATACATTGGAATAAAATATCCTTATTTTGTAAGCATGTTCTCTAGGACAGTAATAATGGCACTTCCTGTGGCGTAGTGTTTCTGAACATCATTTCTGTACTGGGGTGCCCCAAAACACTTGTTAGAGATGTCATGCTTCACACACACTATAAAATGGTAACGCAGTTCCACCACGTACCACTGCAGCTTTTTGGCAGCACAGATCGTGGCTTTGATTCTCTGCCATCAGAAATGTGGCCAGGAGATGTCTGTCTGTCTGTGTCTGTCTGTGTGTACATACACATGCTGGAGCCAGGCGTGTCCAACCTGGTGACTTTACACACATGAACGGCAAGCAGAAACTTCATGGGCTTCCCTCTCTCAACAATACTGTAAAGTATCCTCATTCAAATAAAAACCTTTTATACTTCTTTGGATGTGTAAGAAGAAAACTAAATAGCTCTAATTTACATTTATACTCACTTTAAATAATATTTTTATATACAACATAAAGAAGAATTAAGCTCATTGAACCAAGATGTGATTTTGCAAAATAAAGCTGTAAATCAAGAGTTATATTTGAAAGTATTACAGAATTGATGCTTCCTGAACAATCTCAAAATTGGACGATTTCTTTTTTTTTTTTTTTTAATGTGTACAGATATGCATTTCTATTGCAGGCAGACGTAAGGTTTTTAGAAACTGAAATCCTTCAGAAGAATAGCTGGTTTTCTTCCTGCTTTGCAGGAAAAATAACAAATACTGATGAAATCTGATGTGTCTGAAGAGTTGTTTGTTTTTTGAAACAAAATTATATTTGCTTCTATGAGAATGTTTACAGAACTATATGCATAGATAAACAGATACGTGCACATGAATGCGCATTTACTGCACAGAAAGTGCTGCTAGGTGTATTTATAAAATAAGGAAGTTTAAACCTTCATTCTTCAACAGTGACTGATATGCCTGATAACAACTGGCAACTGTGCTGGTCATTGAAATGTTTAAGTATATTTTTGCCTGTTGACACATTAGTAAAAGAGAAGAAAAAATAAGTGTTACAACCAGGAAGAATACATTGCTGGCTTGCAAACAAAAAGGAAAGTTAAAGCCACAGGGCTCAGAGATAGTAAAAAGACTTGACGATACTGTGCAGAAATGAAAGAAGCTCATATTTCTAAAGACAAACTTTGAAAAATGAAGTTGATAACTCTATGCATGCATCTTCATGGTCATATACTTAACTATGCAGGATTATGGAATAGCAAATAGCATATGGGAATTGCAATTTCCTATGACTGCAAATTTTGAAAAATAGTGACCTTTGGAAATATTTACTAGTTACAGAAAGAATTTCTGAAGAATTAAAGTACAACAAAAACAATGTCATAACAAACTATTTTTCTCAACTTTCTCCCAGCTTAATTTCTTTCACACATCAAGAATCATCAGGGGAAAATAGAAGTTTTAATATACATATGTATATATATATATATATAATTTTCCTACCATTTTCGAAATCCTCTGGTTACAGAAAACTATTCCAACTCACTACTTCTCACATGTAGAGTGCAATAAAACTGTACAATGTGTTATCCTGTGAAAGAAGATGTGACATGGGCGAAAGGTAGCTTGCAGTTCAACCACAGGCAAAGGGACATTCTGCCCCTTCAGGGGCATTCTGCCCCTTTGGTTGCTAAACATCACTCTTGACTTTTTCACATCAAACCATTTGGCCAAACATGCAAACAGGGGTCATCGGTGTGACGTGACCCACATTTCCCAACTCTCAGTTTAACCCCCGGCTTCTGCCTGACATTGTGTCCTGAGGGGGCAAGACCCTGTTGTCCTAAAACCCTGTCAGATGACATCCGGCACAGAAAGTGGGCAAAGTAGTATCTGTTTTGTGGATCCTGTCAAACAGCCAGGTGTTTGGTTATGTCTGGGCTTTAGATAATCAGGTAGATGCCTGCCCACAGTCATTTGGTGTATGTTAACAGGACGAGGAGAGACACCAGTGAAATTCAAACACCTACGCTGCTGGGCAGGAGGTGTAGAAACGCAGGGCTGTTTCAGGCACCAGGCCATCTCTTCCTTCTGTTGGCTCCAGGATACACCAACCACCAACCTACAAAGCAAAATTACCATGACAAGCACCAAGGTCCAGGAGCAACAGCTGTCCAGTAAATTGTGCTTTCACTCAGATCAAAGAGATGAGTTCTTTGTTAACAGCACACTTTCAATGCCAATTTTTGTCTAAAATAGAGAGTCTTGTGATATATTTCCAATCCAAAATCCAAGGGGAGAATTGAAGGGACAGAGTCTCATACAAGAAAAGCCTAATACCTCTTTTCCACACCTTCATCCTCCAAAAGTGCAAAGACATTCAGTGCTGTTGGTTAGGGAACCAAATTCTGAAAAGCTAGTGGCAAGCTTACTGTACAATAGCAAACCTTTGTCATTTATACTTATTTAGTCTAAAAATCAAGATCTGAAAGAGGATCTGCACAATCTGTGCAGAGTTGATGTAATCCATTCAAGTGACTCCTGTGTTTGTCTTTATTCAGACCATAACCTGAATTGTAAGACTAAGATTGGTTACTCTTTACCTTTCATGCTGAGCAGATCACAGCTTAACAAACGGCCACTTACCCTCTTTACCAAAGGCATCAGGCCACCCCGGCTGCATTGATCCATCAAGAACATTCCTAGGTTTCCCTGCTGGGATTTCATTAAGCAGAATAACATTCAGGTTCAATATCACTATACATCAGTGTCCACATTAAAGTGCTGCAAGTGTTCATCTGCTACATATGCACATGGCTTCCTCAACACAACAAGGAAGCCCTGGCAGACATTTTCATCTCTTTCGCTGACTAAACCATGAAGACTGAGCTGTGTAAAACCTAGGATTTGCAAAAAAGTTTAGTGAAAAACTTTAATACAGTTGGAAGGAGAGGTTTCTTCCACAGATTGCTCCACACAAAGGTTGAGAAGGAGAGCAGAGGGCCTAGTCACTGCAAGGCAGGGCAGGGGTGCAAGTAACCCTCTGGGGTGGAGAAAGGTGGTTGGTTTTGAGCTCATGGTCATTTCTACAAATACTCCCAGCAGAAATGGAATTCCACTTTCTCCAGAACTTTCTCCACTAAAACTCTTAAGTAAAAATCTGTTGATTTCTGCTGACTTGAAACTGCAACAAAACCCCAGCACCCTATCTAATCTAGATGTATATGTCACTTTTGATTCCTCTGATATGAATTAAACCTTCTTCCACACCCATGATTATAGAAGGAAGTAAGCTGTATGTCCAGCTTGGATTTTCCCAAAATGATGTTGGTATAAGGAACTCTGCAAAGTGATGGGTCTTGCATACAAGGCAACATTGTTTGCTTTCCTACCAGAACGGTCCTCAGTGCTGAAGCATGCCTCCTTGGCAATCCCAGCCATTACCTCAAGTTTTCCCTGGTTATGTTTCCTCTGTGCTGGCATAGATAGACTTTTCTGATTGGATCAAGACCTCCTTCCTGGAGGTATCTTATTCTGCAGTGCTACCTCCCTCTTTGGCCAACAGCACAGAGCACCTGCTGAATGCACCTAGTCCCACTCGCCTTCACTCATGATCCTTAGGGGCTCTTTGCTGTGGAAATACCCCAAAGGCAGAACAGGGGGTATACTGTGAAAGCATCACTGACATGGAATTATTTCTCATCATAGAGAAGGACACAGAATGTTATTTTTATCTTTTTAAACCCATCTGGACATCTTCAGCTCACCAGATTTTTTTTCTGATTAAGACAGCCAGACTGTAACAAACTCCTGCTGGCTTATGTCTTTCACTGCAATGCGAAGCATCTCAATTGCAAGTGGTCAGAGAAAGGCATTTCCGTGCCCCTTTTGCATTCCTGTGGCAATGAGCCTGGGCTGATGCTCCACATACAGAAAGCCATCAAAAGCCAGAGGGAATTTTGTACTTGAAAGGGCTTCAGTCATGAAATGCAGAAAGCACCAGCAGCTCTCAGTGAGCTTCAAAGAAATAATGGGGGCATAACATCTCTGATGAACAAATGATATAGCATATATGAAATTCCAAGCTCTGAAGCTTGGCAGATGTTTTAATAGTATCTGATTTTGCCTAGGAAATAATGTTACTGTTTCCATACCACACAGTGTGTATACATATGAAAAAAGAACTGTTCAAGATAAAACAATTAAAGTTTTGGACCGAGCTGGTGAAAGTCTCAGACTGCGTGAAAAATTATGTCATGTCTTTGATGTTTCAGGGTAATCACTGGAAGATCTTAGGCAAGTTGTTGAACCAGCTGAAGCAGGGATTCAAACATGTGGCTTTGTACTGCAAAAGCATCCTGAAACATCATTTGATTTAGTTGTGGTTTAGTTGCAAAAATCCACTCCTAAATGTCAAACTCAGGTACTGGAGAAGTATGGAAAGCAAACCCAAATTAGTATGCAATGCTTTATAATATTGCTTGTTCTAAAGGCATTGTTGTAGAAATAGAAGTCAAACTCATACATAAAAAGTAGCTGTACTGGGTATAAACACAAAGTGAAGTATTTTGTAAGTCATAAGAATTTTTTAAAAAACTCTAAAGTGTGAACAGGACTGGACAGAATAAATGGGAAATAACAGCTTAGGTATGATACGAGTTTTTAATGAGGAAAAAAATGGTTTGAAAGACTTTTCCTGTTCTCCATTGGTTGTATGGTTATAAAAAAAAAAAAAAAAAAAACAAACCGTACTTTTTCCATACTCTCCAACAACAGCTAAAATGTGTCCTGTCTGGCAACATACACTAAATGAGATTGTGACTATAGATACTTGGAGTCTTCAGGGGAAGTTATGCAAGTAATGAATTAATGTATCAAATAACAAGAGCATATAATGCATGAATAAAATGGGATATTTATTGCCAAAATAAAGTCAAAAATAAAAGCAGCCAAAAAAAGTCAAAAATTCAAGAGCCACCAGATCCTTGACAGCCCATAAGGGCCTCTTAAACAGCAATTCAAAGACAGGTTACTGCATAACAAGTCCTTAACTGACTGAAGGCTGGATGTTCATTTCAGCAAAGATGATCATTCTACATGACCTAGTTCATAGACTTTTCACATATTGTTGGCCACCATCAGAAACAGGCTGCTGGGTGAGCCATTTGGCTTGGTCCATATGCTTGCTCTTAAGTTATTGCCATTAGAGCTGAGCAGAAAACTTAGTCCTTATTTCTCACAAATCAAATGTGGAGGAACCACATTCTTCCTCTTTGGTCCCTTTTTGAGGTCCTTGCATGGTGGGTGCCTGGCCAGATGGGTACGGCATAGCCTTCAGATACTCTTTGCTCCTGCCTCACCTTCCCAGGCTGTGCTGGACTGCTCCTCACATTTATTGCTATTTAAAGACTATTTTTCCACCCAGCATCTACCTATAGCAAGGGAATCTAGCAAAATCCCACTGTTTTGTGTCTTCACTGTGATACCAAGTATCCTAATTCCAAGCAGAAGCACTTCACTGCAGAGTCAGGGGACACATTATACCCCTTTTATCAGTACACAACCCCAGTCATATGTACGCTCACAGGAAGAAACGTTTCCCATGCAGAGAATGACTCAGACTAGGTCAAAGCAGAGACAGAAGGAGAGTGGAGAAAAGTGAACAGTAACTGCAGTTTATAAAAGATGGCATTTATCTCACCAGAGTGACAGCTGCTCACTGTGATGTTACCAGGATGTGTTGTGATTTTCTGACTCTGAAGCCCACCTTTCAGAAGCCACTGATCTAGAATATGAAAAGACTGCACATGCTGAAAAAGTCATCTTTAACAAGATGGGGTCAGATTCTGATGAAGCTCACTCATGCTGAGTGGCGTTTTAGTTCTGCTTGTGGCTCCATTGACATTAACCCCATTGGTATTGGTAAGATAAGGCTGAGTAGAGCATTGGCCAATAGTGACTGCAGTCACACTCCTGTTGGATGCTGATAATCGATAATTAATAGTCATTCACCTCAAGGCAAAATTCAATATTTTAATTTTCTCCAAGTGCCCAACTCCAGTGGGCAGTAACTATAGTATGAGGTTCCCCTGGCAGGGCTATTACAATGACCAGGCTATCTAATTGATTTTACCTCACTGTCTTGTTGTACCTACAGCAGTGGTAGGGCTCAGGAGCGTGAGCTGCAACAGCTATCAGGCATGGAGCTGACTCTCTGTTTATAAGATTAAACAATGACTAAGCTTAGCAAAAAGCATAAACAGTGTTGTAATAATCCTGTCATCGCAGTATAACTAGAATAAAATGAAACTGTTATAAAACATAACTGCATTTTATTATAGCAAAGTCAGATGTAATCAGAAAACAGCTTCCTTTTGGTATAAATGTTCCACCTGTCTGCATGCAGTGTGTTACACGAAGTCCCTGGTTTAATCACCTCTTAGCTGTGTCATGACTCTTTCCTGATGCAAAACACAGCAATGCAGCCAGCCAGCTAGCTAAAACAGAAGTCACTAAACAAGCATGGCCTTACAGAATTTGGGCCAGTCTTTCTTAGTTTTTATACATTATTGGCCGAGGCGGGGGGTAAAGATAACTTCCATAGAAGTTGTGTAACAGCAGATTAACTGTTTGATTTGTATCAGAAATCGGTAGTGTCTTGTAATACCCATCCACGAGGATGTGCTGGGCAGAAGCTGCAAGAGCTAGGGGGAACGCATGAGGCTCCAGCCCAGGCCACGTGAGACGAATGTCCCCAGCTCTGACACAGAAAAGACAGGCTCATAACCCACTAATGGAGAAAGAGCACTAATCTTCCCCTGTTCTGGCTTGGAGGCACCTCTCAGAAAAGGAGAGAGATGGATTTCACATGGGTTGTGTTGCCGCATGAGCTGCAGGATTCTCTTGTTCTGACAGGAAAGCCAATGACCCAAAAAAAGGTCTTGGAAAGAGAATGATTATGCACAGTTTTATAGTGGGCAGACAGCAACAAAGGTTGGGTGCAAACAATTAGGTGGACTGAGGTGAACTGGCCTCACTCAGCCTCACTTGGTTTGTTCTCTTGTGATGGGGAATGCTTCTTTGCACAGGTATCATATGGACTGATCTCACCTTTCATTTATGCTTTTGTATCTTAGCCCTCTGAAAACAGACTTATCACAAGGTAATACCTGCAAGGTCATTGGGTAACCTGATTTTTCAGAATGAGATTTACAGTTCAAGGCCAGAGAACCAGGGACACATTAAAAAAAAAAAAAAAAAAAAAAAAAAAAGTGTGAAAAGTGTGAAGAAAGTTTCTTTTTTTTTTTTTTTCGAAAGCACAAAGAATGTTTGAGAAAAGCAGAGATGTAAAGGAAAAAACTTGGAGCCAGAAGATCCAAACTTCCCCTTGATTCTAAACTTAGCTCAGCCACTGGCCCACCGTGCAGATGACTCACTGCACTTCCTTGAACTTAAATCATTTCTCCTACAAAACTTGTTAAAGAAAGACGTCAGTGTAAATTAGATGTTGTATCTAAGTTTAGCTATGGCCAATACATAAATATTGTAACTTTAATGTGTTCCTATCATTTTTGTCTCATTTAGAAATATGTGTATATACATACACATATGCATGTGTATGCATAGCAAGGGAGAGAAATATTTCCTTGTGCTATTTTTATGAATTAATTTACATATATTGTTATTTTGCTGGTGACATAACAGCTCACAACTGATTAGGAGTTTAACCATTTTCAGAACAGCCTGATTCCCACACCACCCAAGCACTCTTCATCCTCTCAAACTGTCAGTGAAGTTTCAATCCCATCCAGGCAGTGGGAGCTGAGGGAGCACACATTCGGCATATAACATACATGATGGCTGATTTCTTGTGACACTAATCTTCACTCCTGAGGGAAAGACAGTCATTTATTCATAACTCCACCACTCAAAAGTAACCATTCTTCTCACCATGAAGATAAATGTCAAAACAAAGATCAGCCATAGGCTGAGTCTGATCTAATCTGTCCAAAATGAATACAAATTTAGATCTGTTGTCAAATCTTGAATGGTAAACCCTTTAGCCTGGGCAACTATTTCCTCAGTCTGCCCTCTCCACCTGTAAATACGCAGACCACATTGGATATACACTGCCAGGAGAGCATATTAACCCTGCAAAACTAGACAGGATACAAGGCTGACCAGCCTTTCCAATATGAACAAAGAAACAGAGGACAAAGCCCAAGACTTACAGAAATGTGTAGCCGAGAGGAAAAAATACAGAATTTTTATTAAAATTTCTCTACCCTTTAACACCCAGGTGAAATTAGTGGACCCTGAGCTCCCAAGTGGCCGGTCCAGCAAATGGGGAAAACAGGCTCCAACTTGCTCCAGTCTGCTTTGAGAGATCTGTTGAAGATGGCAATCGAAATTCCCTTTCTAGTAGAACTGTTCATTCCCTACCTCCCTCTCCTTTTTCCAGTTCACATCTCTACACTGACGATGTCATCTGGTAGGTCTATATTCGTGACAGAACTTGTCCCATCCAATTATACCTATGCAACTCATATCCTGCTATTACAATGCTGGATGACACCACGGAGGAACCAGAAGTGACTGCCCTTTTTCTGTCCAACTTCTCTAATTCATAATGCCATAAATCTCCACAAGGTTCTCTTTGAAGAAAAACAGCTGAAACTCATCTCAAAGCCTCAAGAGAAAGAGGTCTACTTTCTGTGAACCACATAAAGGAACTATGCTGTTTCAGAGATCAATGCAACTATCTATCTTGGACTCTTTTATCATTATTGAAGTTGTAAAACAAACACTCTTGTATAAATGGCAAACATAGGATGCTTGTTTCCACTGCTTGTAAACTGGCATATTTCTGGTTCTTAAATAACTTTGTTCAAAAATAAATCCCATTTTTTGGCTCAGAAAAACCTTCTCAAAAGCCAGTTAACTATTTACTGCAAAAGATGCAAAAGATGCCATAGACTGTACACTTATTCTGCTTTAGCAGTTCAAATACTTTACCTCCAATGCCTCATTTCTCTCTCGTCTTCTCCAAGTATTCCAAGTAAGTAACTGAACCGCACTCAGTTTTAGTAAGAAGCACTTGTTAAAGTTGTCCCACACAGGTTTAGAATCATGGACCTTGGCTATGCCAAGATGGGATTGCCTCTAGGAGCCCAAACACAGCTAAGGAGATTTGGCCAGCAGCTTGCCACGAGTCACTGTGTGATCTGCTCTGTCACAGGATTTGTGCTCCAGCAGAAACAAATCCTTCTCTGACATGATTACACAGATCTGTAATGGTGTTGGATTTGGCCCATATATCACAATAAAGAAATGGCATTGCTGGAATGGGGCTGCTCTTTCTGAGAGTGACAAGAATGGGTGCAAGGTGACAATGGAGATGACAAAACTTGGTGGTTACGCAGGAAGAAATGGATGTCTCCAGAAGTGAGATAGGGCCAGGGCCTCTAGGCATGTGAAGTAATGATCCAGAAAAGAAGCAAGACGTGGGAAAGGATTTTGATGCCCCATCATGACACAAAAGCCAAGAGAGCAGATGTGACACTTGCTAGCAACCAGCAACACCACAGGAAGAAGATAAAAGTTTTCTCTTTTTGCCACTTCCTCGAGGTTGTCATTGCCAGATACTTTAACCTTTTCTCAAAACCTTACTACAGAAATTCACAAATGCAAGTGGTTCAAAAGTAATGAAAATCTCCCTTACTGTGAGCACTTAAAGATCAACCTTTCTACCTCAAAGGTAGGGCACAGAGGAGAGTAAATCTCTCCCTGAGACTGCCTACATGGAGAGGAAAATCTCCAGGCATTAGAGATTCTTCAGCAGGCTGCAAATATCCTGGACTTTAAAATGAGACAAACTGAAACAGGGCACAGAGTGCTAAACTGCACCATTTGAAACAACTTATGCAGCAAATATGCCATTCCTGCAAGTCTTGTAATCAATACTGCTGTCATAGAGAATAGCTCACTCAGAAATTAAATGCCAAATGAAGGACTCCATGAAATCCTATGCCCTGTATTATCTAAGATAGAGTAGATGATTGTAAGAGTCCCCTCGGGTCTTAAAAAATCTATGAGTGTCGTTAAAAGGATATGCACTTCGAGAAGCTAAGAATGAAGTCCTTAAAATTTTCAGGAACGTGCTTTCCTTGCAGGTTTTGCCTGAAGAAAGACTAAATGATGTAGCCTAGAACTGGAAATTAAGTTGCAAAAGTATCAAGGAGCAAGCTCCTGAAAGATCAAACTTCCTGCTGATTTTATATTTTCCTTAACTCTAGGTGAAAGCATATACAGCCAATGGATGAACTTCAGTTTCTGAAGAAGGCTGAAAACGTCTTGACAGGAACATGGAGAGAAGATCAGCACCTCTGCAAGCACATCTTGTGACACAAAGGCATTGGTCATGTCCAGATTTACACTAAGGCTCTACAGAAATACATTCTTTGAGGCTTTCTGGCTTTGATGCCCAGTTTAACTATGTGAGAGATGTGGCATTGCAACACCTTTCTGAAGCCTGGGGTCTGGATTACATGTCCTGCTCTGCTTTACTAACTAACAAGACTTTGTCACTCTGAATTTTGGGAGGTTTTTACAACATAGGGTTCCAAAATAATGTGTTGTCCAGTCATTCTTGTTTCCTCAGACGACTTTTTCTCCATTGCTGGAGCGAACCATATAGCAGCACACAAAACACCAGGCATTCCCACTAAACTCATGCTATGTGACTCAGTATTGCAAAATATTTTCCAAGTGTATCATTTCAGGTAGCAGGTTCAGTCACTGGGAACAGAGCTGAGCTTCTTCCTGAAATCATATTTGATTCAGTAAAGAGTGATTTCAGTAGCTTCAGTCTAGGAACATCTCTGCCATTTACAGCAGAACTCTGCACCCCCTCTGCACATCTTCAACCAGTGTCAGGACTTGAAAACCACATTTTTTCAGGTGGACCAAGCTCAAACTGCCAATACCAAGCAGGTCTTCAGCATGGATCTCTTAAGCACATTCTAGGTGGGCAGGAAATGTAATGGGATTATATGTATGAGCACTGCATAATTACTGAATAAACCTAACAGCAGTTTGTCACTCTGTGCTGCCCTTGGGAAGCAGTGACTTGATTTTCTTACACTCTCTGTTTGAGAAATCCCTGTCCTCTCGCCCTCCCCCCCAGTGAGCATCTCTTTGCATTCTTCTTTGAGCAAATCTGCCCTGAATCAGAACTTTTATCTGGCTTTGCACTAATTCTGCACACACAGCACTGATACCAGTGGTGTTTTAAGTTCTCTCAGTGTCCTCCTGGTAGTCAGGAAAATGCTGTTGTGGAAATTAGCCTATAAGGTGAACACGTGGCGGAGAGGATATGACCAGTCTGTTTCAAATCCTGGACTTAAAGTTTTTTTAAAAATAATTTGCTAGGAAATTGTCATTTAATTCCTGTGCTTTAGTTTTTAATTGTATGAGCTTAGAAGGAAATAGAGTTTAGTTTAAGCTAAATTGCTGTTACCTTCCAACGTAGCTGAACATAGTCCCTGAGCTACAATAAAAATAATAAACACGAGCAGCTATTGATAAAAGGAATTGAAGATTAAAGGTCGGATATCCTGTCCTCCGCTTTGTGCCGACAAACCGCCCTGCCTGTGCTTTTTCGTCACGGCCGCCTACCACTCCTTAAGCCCTAAGCAAGTCGTGATGTGTCGCAGGCACATTTTTTAGGACAGCCCAGCACAACCTTGAGCCAAAGCGAGTCGCCAGCACCTCCCGAGCCGGGAGGTGCCGGGAGGGTGTCAGCACACACACAGCTCATTAAAAGCGGATTAGGTGTTCTGTTTGAGCTCCTCAAACAGAACAACGCCGCTGGAAAAGAATGGCTTCTAACCACGGGAACTGGCAGAGAGAGGGGCACCGGGCTGCCTATTTTGGAAAGCTGGGGTTTCGGTGCTGTGTGTGTGTGGAGCTAGACTTGCTTCGGCAGTTCCTCTTAATGGACTCGAGCAGAAGAATTAGCACCAGTAAAGGCGTTAGGGGTTATTTGGTGACAACATGTGGAGGCTGAATAAAAAGGTATGCCAGGCACGAAAAGTTAGAAGCACTGATTAAATATTAAAAATGAATTAATTATTATTATTATTTTTAATCCGATGCAGCTTTTACTGTTAGCTACTAGGTTCCTCTCCCCCAAACATTAGACGAAATTGCATTGTTTACAAAAATTTATTAATACAAACTTTACACACTTTGTATAACAGTTATCAAAGTCCTAGTTATAGATATCATGTGTGTAATAATACTTTGCTGCAGTTCTTTTTATATTCATTCGCACACAAAATAAGTTCTCCAAGACTAACATCTACCTAAACTAGCACTGTATCTCAAATCTGCTCAAGTTTTGGTAAGGCTGTTGGCGTTTCTAAAAAGTACACAGAGGATAACCTAGGCGGTCACTTCATGATGCTTGCAGCTAGCCACTGAACTCGAACGGCTAAGGTCAGAAAGAAAACGTCAAGAGAGCCCTAGGTCATTATACCACAGCCGACACAAACACAGCAAACTCTGCCCATTGCCACAGAACAGAAGACAGAAGTACGACTAAAAACGCAAGCCGATGTGTTGCAGCATCGTAGGGCCACTAGATAGCCATCCGTCAACTCGTGGCGATTTACAAGGTGAAGAGAAGGCACCAAAGCTGCAAACTGCGCCCCGCGGCCCCCGGCCCCAGGAACCCAGACGGGGCGGGCAGCCCGGGCGGCAACACCCGGACCCCCCCGGAGCTCTGCCCGGGGCCGGGGCTGTCCCCGGGGGAGGTTTTGCCCGAGGCTTTTTTTTTTTTTTCTTTTTTTTTTTTTTTTTTTTTGGGTGGGGGAGGATGAGGGATGTTTTTTTCGAAAGCAATCGACGGCTCGAATTCGGGGCTGGTTTGTTTGTTCTTTTTTTTTCTTTCTTTCTTTTTTTTTTTCTTTTTTTTTTTTTTTTTTTTTTGGTGGCTTTGGAAAGACTCCTGTAAGGTTTGTGTGGTGAGCTGGAAGGAAGGAAGCGATACCTACGTGTCCTCCTCCGCCACCTGCCTTCGGGCAGGGAGGGGGCGAGCCCCCCCGGCCGGGATCGCCGCTGCCGACGGTCCCCCGGGTGCAAGGTAAGATAGGAGTCCGTACATAGAGAGATGAGGTGAAAATGGTTTATCTCGTTAGAAACCGGACCACAGGTGAACACTACACATTGTTGTATGACAAAAGTTCGTTTTATGAAATAAATTTTACTAAGCAATAAGCCAGAATGTAGAAAAATACATTTTACCTCCAAACTCAATAAACAAGGAACAAAAACTTTAGTAGTAGTGCATAATTCTTTAGTGGTAGCTACAACAGGGGTTCCTAAACTTTTACAATAAGAGCTTGCATAAAACAGAACAAAGGAGTGAGAGAGCGTTCACAATCTTTTTTTTTTTTTTTCCCCAAAAAAGAACATAACCCCAAAAAATAACTTAAAAAAAAAGGTGACTCGGGTGGGTTAAACGGTGCTTGGAAAAGTGCGAAGAGAGGATGAGAGGCGGGAGGGTCTATAAGAAAAATAACAATAATAATAATAATAATAATAATAATAACAGTCAAAGAAAAGAGCAACTCCGACCGAAAAAATGCAAAGGCGAGAACCCTGCTCATTTACACACGATGAGAAGCATGGACAGCACTGGAGAGTAACACACTGTACTTTGCATCCAGGTCCAGTACCGAGCTGCCCGAGGCAGTTGGGTAGCGGATCGGAGGGGGGGGTCGCCTCTGGCCCCCCGGCCCCTTGGGGCCACCCCCGCTCACGTCCCCGCTGGTCCCCCAAAGGGTCCTGGCTCCGCTCTGCCCCGCAGCCCTGCCCGGCCGGCCACAAGAGCACTGCGCGGGGCTGGGTGCTCGCTATCCTTGCTTCGGGGGTCGTTGGGGTTTTAGTTTTTTGTTTTTTGTTTTTTTTTTTGGTCTTGAGTTTTGATTTTGGTTTTCTTTTTTTTTTTTTTCTTTTTTTCTTTTTTTACTGTTCTCCCTCCAATAGGCAACAGAGATGTGCACAATTTGGATCGAGCTGTTGTTTTCGAGTGGGAATTGTCCTCTAAGCTCATTGTTTGAGGAGACGCTAATAAAGATACGACTGGAATCAAAGAAAGCAGGAAGAGTAAAACTAAAAAAATCGAAATCTAGAGCAAAGGGGACGCTGCCCCTTCAGAGAGCTAGTGGCAAAAGAGCCTGCCTTGAGACTCACCGGGGGAAGAATCTGCTTCAGCAATTCTCCCAAATCATTTTCCTCAAAATCCCCTGGGAGCAGGGCATCCTTCTCTATGTACAGTAGCAAATGGTGAAAATTAATGTTTCGACCCTGTCGTGGATAAAAATACTATCCTTTTAATTTCCGTTACAAAAATAGGAGTAATATTCAAAACAATGATTGTCTTTTTTTTCTATTTATTTTATATAAAAACATAAACAGCTCAGGCGAATTCTTGTTCTTGTGCAGGCTTTATATGAAGAATTGTTCTTTAGTATTCGTAGTAGTATTTATATATATATATTTATATATTATATATAACTTAAGGATTGGTCCACAAAGTAGATCTGTGCGTTTCTCTAGTGCTTTTGTACAAAAGAAAAACAATATTATTATCAAAATATTCATTTAATGGCTTTACTTCATACATAAATACATGTTTAGATAACACAGGAGCGGTGATTGTTCAGTCAGTTTGGAAATGACTTTTGTTTTTGTTTAGATTTTTTTTGTTGGTGGTGGGTTTCTCTCTCTCTCTCTCTCTCTCTCTCTCTCTTTCTCTCTCTCTCTCTCTCTCTCAGGACTTTGTATACACGGGAGGGGCTGGTTACTCATCGCTACAAATACGCTACTCGGCGTCCTTTGTTTTTAACTCTTTGTTTATACCTTTTCCCCAGGACGGCCGCTAAGTATTTCTTGACAGCCATTTGTTTCCGGTAGCGGCTGTAGCTGTCCGTGAAGATGCCGTCTATGTGCCGCTTGGTGAGCGGTTCCGCCTCGTCCCCCAGGCCGCTGCTGGCACCGCTGCAAGCACCGAGAAGCACAGCTCCATCAGCACAGCATCATCACCACCAACCAGCACAGCTCCATCACCGGCATAGCATCACCAGCACAGCATCACCAGCACAACTCCATCACCAGCACAGCTCTACCACCAGCATAGCATCACCAGCACAGCATCATCACCAGCACAGCATCATCACCAGCACATCTCCACCAGCACATCTCCATCAGCCCAGCTCCACCACCAGCCCAGCTCCGCCCCGCTCCGCGCCCCTCCGCGCCCCTCCGCGCCCCCCGGCCCCGAGCCGCCTCTCCCGGGGGCGCAGCGCGGCGGCTCCGCGGGCAGACAAAGGCAACAGCCCCGGCCATGCATTATTCATCCAGCCGAGGAAATGTCACCTCCCGCGGGGGGCATCTCGCCGGCCCTGCCCCACCAGCCGCCGCCGCCACGGAGCGCCCCGGGGGTTCGCCCCGCCGCGTCCCCCCCTGGGGACACCGCTTCCCACGGGGGACCGGGGACGGAGGGGGGAGGATAAGATGGGGGATGCCCAACTTCTCGGCGTGAAACCCAAATAAAATAATGGTAACTGGGGGGAAAGGAAGACGGATCTAAATGCACATATGCGCGCACGGGCGTGTTACACCGAGGAAACCTCCCGTCACGCCGGCGCTGGAGCCGGGTTTCCGCTGCTCCGGGAGCTCCCCGGCAGCCGTGGCCGGGGGCTGAGGCTCGGGGTGCCCCCTGTACACCCCCACATCCCCCCACATCCCCCCGCCAACCCAGCCCCGCCGCCGGTGCAAGGCATCCCCAGCGGCGGCCCGATGCGCTTTGTTCCCTCCAGCGCCCACCAACGCCCACCGCGGGGAAAAGAGCGAGCGGAAAGCCTTACCCGACCCGCTTGGCCATCAGAGAGTGCAGATATTTCCTGGCGGACAACTGGCCCAGGAGTTTCCTGTAGGCTTTGTTGAAGATCCCATCGGCGTGCCTGGGGCCGGAGGGAAGAGCCCCCGGGTGAGCGGCAACACCCCCGGCCTTCCCCGCCGGCAGCGGGGGGCGGCTTCTCCCCGAGCCCCCCGGGACCCCCCTTCCCCACCCGCAGCCCTCCAGGAGGTAAGGCTGCGCCCCCATTTCTTCTGACCGCCGGGACCCCGGCAGGTGGTCGTTTGATTGGGTTTGGGTTTATTTTTATTTTTTTTTCTCTAATTGCTGGAGGCTTGGTGGGTATTTTTTTTTGTCCTCCAGTCGGCTCGGACAAACCCGGCTCGAAATTGTCGCCTGCCACCCCGCGAGCTGCGGTCACCTTTTTTCCGGTGGGTAGTACAAGGTGTACACCTCGCCCAGCACGGAGGACGGACTCGCTATCCCCAGGGGCTCGTGGTCGTAGGCGAAGTCCTGCAGAGTGTTCCCGTCCTCGTCGTAGACTTCATCCTCCAGCCTGGCAACGAGAGCAGCAGGGAGAAGGAGTCAGCTCCCTTCATGCCTTCCCCGGCGGAGCCCACCCGGTCCCCCCGCCCCATCCCCGTCCAGCCTCTGCGGGGCAGGACCACGAGGGACGGAGCACGCCGAGCTCGGGAAAAATCCTCCAGCATCCCCTTTCCCCCCCCCTTCCCAGGCCCGAGGAGCAGCCTCCCCTCTGCCGGGAGCTGGGAGCCTGGTGCCTCCCGAGCGGAGCGCACGCACGCACGGGCAGCACCCGCACACCCACCCGCACACACACCCGCACACGCACACCCGCACACACACACACACACACACACACCCGGCCGTGTGCCAGGGGCTGGCCGGGAGCCTGAAGCATCCCCGACGGGGACCGGGAGGTCAGCGGCAGCCCCCCGGGGGCTGCGCCCCGCTCCTCCCCGTAGCGCCCGCGGGCTGGGGTGGGGCTTGCGCCCGCTGCTGCTTTTCGTTGAATGGTGGCTCTGCCCTTTGAGGTCCCTCCGGTTCGGTGTCCCCCCACCCCCCCCCCCCCCCCCCTTCAGCCTCCCCACCCCCCTAAGCCCTCCCCGCCTCTCTCTCTGCAGTACGATGTAGGTCATCGTACGATACAGGCAGCTATTTTTGTCTGCGAGCTTTAGCGGAGGTATTAATAATAGATGCCGCTAAAGTGTTTCGCTCCTGCTAATTCAGGCGCTTGAATGGAGGGGAGCCAGCTTGCCGCCGGCTAATGGCCCCGCAGGCCACCGAGCCCACTGCCCTGCCGCCCTTCTGCCCGGGGAGGGGAAGGGGCTGCTCTGGGCCAGCCCCGACGGGCTCCCGGCTCCTGCCAGGACACCTCGGAGCCCCCCAAAGGACACCCCGTAAAGGGCACCCTCCCGGGCCAGCCTTGCGCACAGCCGAGCAGCGAGGCGGGGGTGCCCCGCAGGGCCCCCCCCCCCGGAGCAAAACGGAGCTCGGGGGGGTTGGGAGGGGACAGGACGGCAGGAGCGAGCCCACAGCTCCCCCCCGAGCCCCCTGAGCAGGGTGGGACCGAGCTGCTGGGAGTCGTCCCGGGGCCGGCACGCATCCCACGGGGGGACCCCGCTGCTGCCCCAAATGCCTCCGGGGGGGTCCGAGCACCCCCGGCACAAGCCGAGAGGGGCGGCACAGGCACCGGCCCGCGATGCCGAGTAGATGGATAAGGAGAGGAAACCGCGACACCTCGGCAGCCGCCTTCCCCCACGAGGAGGGAGGTGGCACAAAGACAGGTAAATAGGGGAAAGGACCGAAACCCTGCAAACTCCGCTGGCACCACACGAGCCACAGCAGCTCTCGCACGCCAGCAGGCGACGGCGCACCCTGTCGCCCCCAGCCCCCGGCAGGGCAGGGATGCTCGCCGCTCCCCCGGCCGGCTGCAGACAACTAAAACTGCCAGGGTACTGGGGGAGGCAACTCCCCACCCCCTCCTCTCCCGGTCCCTGGGGACAAGAGGCTCCCTGGAGAAGTTAGTGCTGCAGCCGGGGGGCAACCCGCTGCCTGTCCCATCAGCACAGCATCCGCCCAACTTGTCCCCCCCGGCGCTTACAGCCCTACCAGGGTCTCCTCTCCCAGGACGGAGGGGGTGGGCCTGCAGGAGAAGAGGAGGGGGTTTCTTCTGCTGTCTGTCCCCCCCCCTCCCCTCTTAATTCGTCCCCCTTCCCTTAGCAAGAGCAGAGAGCCCCGGGGCGGGGGCCGGACCCACCTGAGCGCCGGGTACTGAAGTCCAGCCGCAGGTGAGCAGTAGACGCTGCAATGCATTATTATGCCATAGACCAGGAGTGCTAGGATCGCTTTGCTACACATTGCCACTCTGTGCGGGAGGGAAAGGAAAACCGCTGTCAAAAAAAAAAAATCATAAAAAATATATATATAAAAAAAATAAAAATATATATATAAAAATATAAAAATAAAAAATCGCCCACGACCCACCAAGCCCTGGCCGAGCCCGCGGGGGAAGGATGCTCGGCAGCGGAGCGGCGCGGAGCGGGGAGCGGCTCGGAGCGGTGCCGCCGCCGCCCGCCCCGTCGGTGCCCGCCCGCCCGCCCGCCCCGGGACCGCGGCGGGGAGGCCCGGCGAGCCGCCTCGTGTCCTTACCATCAAACTCTAAACACCCGGCACTAAGAGCGTTTGGCTGCGAAACTAAAAGGGCAGGTCTTTAAGAAAAAAATATATAGAAAAAGAAAGAAAAAAAAAGAAAAACCCAAAATAGGGGGAAAAAAAAAAATAGTGCTGTCTCCCAAGTTGCGGCCGAAAGGAGTTAAAACGCTCGTGGCATCGCCTCTCCGATGGGCGAAGGACCCGCGGGGTGAAGACGCCGCCAAAGCAGCAGTGAGTTGTGTGCTGATTTTAGGGGGATCTGCTCCAAAAAGAAGAAGAAAAAAAAAATAAGAAAAAAAAAAAAAGCGAAAAGGAAAAAAATATATATTCAAAAAAAAAGTTTGCAGGTAGCAGCACGGATCTGGAGTGGAGTCTGCGAGGGAAGGGAGAGGAGGGATGGATGGAGCGAGGTGTCGCCGGAGAAGGGAGCGCAGGGGAAGGGGGAAGAGAGCGAGCGAGCCCGGGAGGGAGCGGAGGCGGGGAGCCGCGGGCTGGCTGCGTGAGCTGTTGTCTTCCCCAGCTCTCTCCCCTCACTGAGCGCCTTCTCAGCCTTCTCCTCTTCTTCTCTTCCTGCTCGGTGGCTCCAAACTTGACCAGCCTTCCGCAGCCTTCCGTCTGATACGCAATTAGCAACAAAATCTTTGCAAACACCCCGCTTCGGCAAGAGCCCTCTTCGTAAACATTTGCCTGCTCGTTACCTTAGAGGACGGGCAATATTGTTTGTTGCCCCCGTGGTGGTGTCCGGATTTTTATTCATGAATCAAATGCCTTTTTTTTTTTTTTTTTTTTTTTTTTCCCCCGGTCACGTAATAATCGGGTATCAGAAAAGACGTCACCACCCCAATTCCTCAAGGAACACAGTTCTGTGTCGTCCTCAAAGATGAGCTTATCAGGAGTCATAAAGCTTCTCATAAACACCAACTCACGCTTCCCAAAAAAAAAAAATAAAAAAAAAAAATAAGGGTTAAATAAATAAATAATAATAATAAGAAGAAAATAACACCCAGAAAACCCACCCCATCCCGCAAAGCCTTACGAGGGTGCTCGCCCGGGCCGAGCTGTACCTGCTGCGGGAAGGGGACGAGGGGCAGAGGAGGGCGGTGCGGGATGGGGGGGTCCCCTCTCCGCAGGGCCTCCTCATCCCCACGCGGGACCCCCACTTCCACGCGGATTTGGGGATAGAGAGGGTCTTTTTTATTTTTTTTCCCTTCGTATTTTTTTTTTTTGGAGGGCTATTGGGAGTGTTGTTGTCATTACACAAGGCTCCCTCCTCGGGGGCGACCAGCGGTGCCGTGCCCGCGTGTGCTGCTACCGTGGGGGGCTCCACGCGTGGGGGAGCTCGGGACCCTCCCTTCCCATCCTTGTGCAGGGGCAGTGCGGGAGGGGAGAAGATTAAGGGGAAAAAAAGAGGGGGTGAAATAAAAGAAAAGAAACAAAAGGGGGGGTGAAATAAAAGAAAAAAAAAAAAAAAAAGCCAAGAAAGTTGACTTGCGGGAGGGACCGGGAGGGAAATCCCTTCCCCGGGGAGTTCCCCGCCGCCGGGGTTATTTCCCCCCCGAGCAGGGATGCGGGAGGCGAGCGCTGGGCAAGGACCCTGGGGGGCTCCTGGCCCCGCAGCAGCAGCGCTCAGCTTCCCCTGAGCCCAAAGCGGGCCCTTCATTTCCGAGAACTGCCCCGAGAAGCAGAAGCTGGCTGCAGGAGCCATTACTGCACATTTTAATTATTGGGATCATAAGCAGAGAGTTCAGGAAGCAGCAATAATTTACTTCTCCTGTTTCCTAGTTGAATGGTTTCGGTGTAACGTGCTTAGCCGAGTTATTTGAGCCCAAATCGATTTCTCAAAAAAAAAAAAAAAAAAAAAGAGAGAGAGAGAGAGAAAGAAAAGAAAAAACAACAACAAAAGGCACGCCGTACAATTACGTCCCTATTATGCTCATTTACAGCCGCAACATTTTTCCGGAGAAGAAGGAAATTTAGCGTGAATGAATTATCCCCTTCCAAAAGGGCCAGGGACGCGGTGTCGGGGCGGGGGGACGGGGGCCGCACTTCGGCACCGGGCGGGCTGGAGACGGCGGGGGACCCCAGGGGGGCGAGCAAGAAAGAAATGACACCAGGAGAGGAGGAGAGGAGAGGGGGGGCGGCCCCACGGCTCCCGGGGGGGGTCACCGGGGGCTTCCCCGCCGGCGGCCGCTCCGCGGGGCGCGGAGCCGGGGAGCTGCGGGCGCTGCGCCAGCGCGCATCGTCCGTGGGCGCACGGCGCCACCGCGCGGGCAGCTCCGCGCCTGCCGCCGCCGCCGTCGGTGGGACCGGGGGTCCCCGCTCCGGGGGCTGGGGAAGGCTCGGGGGAGCCCCCCAGCCGCCGCCGAAGCCCCCGGTCCCGGCTGTGAAAGGGGATTGCCCGGGAGGGGATGTTGGGGGAACCTCGCTCGTTGCCGGAGATGGGTTTGGGGGGGGGGGGGGAGGGGTTTAGGTTTGGTTTGTTGCTTTTGTGCCTTTCTGAACTGATTCTGCGACAGTGGTGTTAAAAAAAAAAAAAAAAAAAAAAATTAAAAAAAGGTTTTTATGGAAACAAGCGTGGCTGGGGTTACGTGGATATCTTGTCTTTGCAGACTCTGCGTAAAGAATAGGAAAGGCTCTCTCTTTCTAAAGAGATCAGAATCGCGGAGAATACATTTTAAGGCTGTGGCTGTTTTCACTTTACTTTTTTTTGCCACTTTTGATTTACACTGCCTCATTCCCTCTCCTCCCTCCCCCCTGCTCCCCCGGTTCCTTCCAGAAAGTGCCAGGATGCCCGAAATCCCGGACATCGGCATCGCAGCGTTACCACTTCAAGGGTCCTGAAGCTCCGGAGCGGCCCGGTGCTGTCCCTGGTGTTACTGTGCACGCAAGAGTGATGCCAGGACAGTTCGCAAAAATACGGCTTCTAGACACTCATTTAGGGCGAGTGAGTAACTCACAAGTGATTCATGCCAATAAAAGTCTCATCACATCTCGGTGTACTTCATGGGTGTGTGCACGCAACGTGAATATGCAGACAACATGAACACAGCTTAGGCTGAATAAAGAAAGGTTTAAATCTGGCCTCCACGTAGAAGCAAATTTCTAGATAACTGTGTAATTTCAGGGCTGAGAGGGATTTGGCATTTGTAATGCTTGCCTCTAAGGCAAATTCCTAAGGCAGCATCTGAAGGAAAGTAGGTTTTCACCAGCAGAATTTCCTTCATCTTTCTGCTATCAGCTTAAATTAGACCTTTTAATTTACCTGACTATGCTATTTTAAATATCTATTCTATTAACTAGAACATTACAATTCTATAGATATTTCTAGTGGAGCTTACAACCCCTGAGCCTTGTTAAGCCTGACTGGGACTGACTGCTCTAAAGCCTATTGCCAAATGTATAATTCAAAGAAACATATTTCATCATGCACTGTGATGGGTATCTTATCCACTCCTCAGAGTCCCCCACTCCCCCCCCCTCCTTTTTTTTTTATATATATATATTTATGCAGATTTCTATAAAGAAACACTAAGAGCAATCCATCAAACTGTCGGGAACTTTATTGGTCCATAAAGCCGGATGATAGCTCGCACACACTCGTTGGAAGTGCAGCCACTCTGTCGACGTTTTTCTTCTGTGCATCCCACCTTAGCTGTGTTTTTTAAAAGGAATTTGGAAGACTGATGGACCTGGAATATGTAATTTTATCATGAAAGGTTATGCATTTTTCTGCCAATATAGAAAGGAATGAATTGTTCTTTCTCAAAAGCAAACAACCCTACCAACCCAGCTGCCTCTCTCTCACACACACACACACCTCTATGGGTTTCTGAGTTTCTCATCACTATCTTTCCCATGGCCTCTTATACTACGGAGGTGGTTTGGGCAATCCGTTCCAAACCAGTCTGCTGATGAACTCTGTTCATATTGCATCAGCTTCACAATCGTAACGCTAGCCTTCATCTTGTCACAGGCCTCCAGCCTCCTCCTCCCCATGAGCTGGTGCCTGGGAAGGCACTTATGAAAGCTCCAGCATGGGAAGGTAGGGCTTGCTGGATATCTCAGCACTTCCAGCTGAGACCTGGTACCTGCGGTGGAGGCAGGAAAACCTCAGTTTCCTTTTCGAGGTTAGATTGCAATAGGCTCAGAGACAGAGAAATGCTTCATTTACAAAGATGGTTTCCTTTGGTTAAGCCGTCCCCTCTTGTGCTTTCTTCTGCAAGTAAGAGCACTGAGAAGAGCACAAACACCAGTGTACTTCCCCACATCTGCCACAGACTCAAAGAGTAAAGCTGTTACCCTGAAAGTTTATTCACTTGGGGACATTTTGGGAAGGAGGTACAAACCACAGAAAAAAAGGAGAGCAATAACCAGGAACAGAACTGGGACTGCCACTCTAGAGACACATACAACAAAGGGCCTGAAGCACAAAAGCAGCCTAAAATCCCAGGAGGGAAGGGAAATGCATTGGCTGGACTGAGAGGGCTCACTTACTGATGGAGTCCCTTGACAGGCTCTTCACGTGTGACCAGCAAGGGTTAGCTGCCAGCATCCCACAGCAAATTGTTTGGGAGGATTTTTCTGATAATTCCTTGTTGACTTTTATCACCTTACCTCCATTTCCAAGCAAACAGTTGAAACCCATTCTTAAGTATGTTCTGAGAAAAAGGGCTGGTTTTTGTTTTTCTTTTCTTTTCTTTTCTGAAGTGATGAGCCACAACAGTATTTCTCAGGACAGCAGCGTGGGAGTACGGCGAGCGCAGTCATCCCACTCTTGTCCCTGTGTAGAGCTCATGGTGAGAGACAAAGGCAGTGGGCTGTCAGTGCCTTGCTAGACTGCCCACACAGGAGTTCAGTGCTTGACCTTACATGATGGGCGTCCTCCTCCCCTTTGCAGCAAACCCAGCCAGATGACTGCGACAACACTGATGCGAAGGAAGAGTCATTCCTAGCAAAACACAAAGGCAAGAAAAGCACTTTCTGCATTAACAAAAGACCTAACAGCGGACTTGGCTCCACAAGGAGGTGCCACCATGTTATGTGTGTGATGGCTAACAGGTATATTTATAATCTCCCATCTTTCACCTGTGTAAATTCATATTCTACGAGGGAATAAAAGTATTGTTTTCCTTGCCTCTTTCTGACAATGGTTCTTTGATCAGTCATTTACGTTTCAACAGTGGAGAAATAAAGTACGAAAGTCAACAACAAAAAGTCACCTTTTGAAGATTTAATATTCCAAGGGCCTACTCTGTGAGCCAGCAACCTACAAAATGTCACTGAAGGTCTTGCTAGTCCATGGGGTAGAATAAAAGCCCTCAGCAATGGCAGCAGACCCGGGCCTATTCCTTCCTCCCTATTTGGTCTAGTGTTCAGGGGAGAGTGAATCCTTGAACAGATTGAATGTGCAAACTTTCACTGACTGCTGCTGAGCTACAATAATTTATACCAGACAAACAACAGCCACATTTTCTCTGTGCTCCAGGTTGCTTTTGCTGGAGCTGTAACCCAGCGTGAACGGCAAGTACCGGTTATGTACCCAAATGTGACGGAGTTTTGGGTACACCTTCAGAAACAGTGGGACTGCCTCATGTCAGCATCCAGAAACTAAAACCCATCTGTAGTTTTGAGGTATTGCTAATGGCATAGCTAAAGTTATTCATAGGTTAGAATTACCAGAAATAGTTGGAACAAATTAATAATGAATTAGAACATTTCTTATCGTCGCAGGAGCCAGAGAGAATAAATAGAACCGTCCATATTTTCTTATTACCAAACAGTGTGTGGCCTGTTACAAAACACCAACTCAGTGATGCTTGTGCTGGAAAACTGTCGGACGGCCCCCGGCTTCTGACAGGGCGGCTTCATCCTGCCTGCTAGCAGCAAGGCTGTGAAGAGGCAGCCCGAGGTGGGCAGGTGAGGACTGTCCCAACAGGGGTGGGCCCCAGCCTGCTGGAGCCGGGCTCCGCTCAATAATTCCAATTAACTGTGCTGAAGATGGCAGGAACGGGTCATGCAGAGCCCAGTAAATATCAGTCAGAGCAGCACGTTGTGATGACAGAATTGCAAAGGCTGTCTCATTAAGGAAAAAAAGGAAAGACATTTGGTTGGGAATATGACCTTTCTAGGCAGTTTGTGCGCCCCACCATGCCAGAAAGGACAGACAGACACCAGGACCGGCAGCCAACACATGCTTTGGCTGCTGTTGCAACTGGGCTCACTGGAAGCATGGGAACATCTACATGGAGCTGTCCCCAGTGAGGCTGTGGGCTGGATCCCTCCAGCAGCCCTTCATCCTCCCTCCCACCCATGGCCACTTCTCCATCTCTCCAGAGATCAGGTGCTATTATAGCACCCAGTTGCCTTCAACCACCAGTTTCTGTGTTTCCTGCCCCAAAACACACCATAATCAAACTTCAAGAAATGAACATCTAGCTGCACACACAACCCTCGGGGGGATGTTTAGGGACCAAAGACTGAAACTATATTTTAATTTATTTTTTATTCATTTAACTGCAGTAAAATACTGGAGCCTACTTAACTTCAAGAGAAATGGTCAATTCTTATTTTTTATATATAAAGAAAGCAAAAAGAATTTCTTTTGTGTGTCTTTATGGCCCAATCCATCTCTATCCTCTAATAAAATGCATTTCTGTAACAGCTGAGGCAATTAATCACTTAAACAAAATTGGATTACAATCTCCATTACTTGAAAATCTTTAAAGTCAGGCTTGCTGTCTTTCTGAAAGATCTTGAGCTATTGAGCAAAATTCCTTGGCCTGCTTTATGGAAAGGTCAGATGAGATGTTTGTAATGGCCTCTTGTAATGCCAAAAATCAGTCTCTGACCCTTGTAATGCCACAGGAAAGGATATCACTGACTTCAGACAGAACTGGATGAGATTTATTGACCTTTCTCATTAGGAATGAGGGTTGTCTGCAGAAACTCCTATGTGATTTCTGAACTCCAGGCATGTGTCTATTGAGCTCATTATGTAAATAATGTTGCCTTTGGTCCTGTTTGAATTTCATAGCAGTTTAGAGAGCTCAAGACAACCAGAGGTTGCTAGGACATTGCAGGACTGAACTTTCTCTTTCGATCCTCAAATCTCCAGAGGAAACTGTATTTGTCAACAATAACCACTGTGCCTAAAATAATAAACTACATTATTCTGTGGAGATGTTTACAATCCTGAAACTTTAACATGATTTTTCACACTGTAGTGTAATTCCTTTTCCTGGGGCCTTCTTATTTGCAAATACACTATTGACTCTGCATTTGGATCCTAAGGGCTTTTAGAAAAAGGAGTTAATTGCATGTAATTTGGGGTGATTCTTTGACATATTTCACTCTACAATGAAAACAGCTTTCTTCTGTCTCAGTAGCTCTTGAGATTGCTGTAAAATGTATACGTTGGTTTCATCGGTCTTTTAACAGTCTGAAATTAATGTTTTATCACTGGATAAATGAAATCTGGGGGTGACAAAAATTTTCTCTGAAACACAAAAGACAGGATGTATGAGCAACAAATTATAAAAATAATCTTCAATTCAATTCTTTCAATTTTGCATTGTTGTTAATAAGGACTCCAAAGGGAGGTACCTTTATGTATTTCATGTACTTCTCTGGGGAGGAAAACATCTTTTCATCACAGTCAAATGAAATCTATTGTCAAGAATATGATCTGCCCAAACCTATCTTCTACAGAAAGTAACTCTGTTTCTCTGTTTTGAATGTATCTGCTGAACTTATCTCTTCAGATCAGTTCTCCCAGTTCTGTTCTGAGCTAGGGATTGCTTTGTCCTAATGCAGAATATTTTTATGTAATTATCCCAGAGCTTGAACTACAAGGTAAATACAGAAATAAGGTTTTAAAGTTCTATTTATGAAAGGGGCAAATATTTGTTCAGTTCTGAGAAAATTATGTTAAAATCCCCACATCACAGTGTTAGCATGAAAGATAATCTGCATATGATCAGCTGATGACATATTTGTACTTTTTCTATGGATTCTTTATCATTATAAAATATTGTATAATTATCTTATAACTTTAATCCAAAAACATTACTGCTAGTCTCACAATGCTCTTATAAAACATGTATTTATAAATATGATCTATTTATTTTACTCAGCACTGCATGATATACAGAAAGTTCCGTGACTTCCTTGGGAGCACATAGCTAAAAACCAGAACAGCTCTAAGATAAATACCTGACCTCACTGACGTCAAAGGCAAAACTCCTAGTGACTTCAGTGAGGTCAGATGATCAGACTCCAATTTTTTATATATTTTTTTTTTCCCAGCAGTGTGGCTTTGCTACTCAAGAGTTACACCACCCCCTTACTTTCAAACACTCAATGCCATTAATCTGTAAAGCTGATCCACTGATGGATTCTGTCATAGATTCAGGGAAGTGCAGTGTTCAGCCTCTGTAGGGGTGATTTTAGTTCAAGAAAGTCCCACCTCCCAAGATAGACACCACTGAGTGGTGGCCTTCACCAGGTTAGGTAGAAATCAGCATTATTTTGAATGACAAAGAAAACTACGTATCCAGGAAAGAAAATCTACACTGAATGACATGAAACACCAGTGAATTTCTGTAGTTGTTGATAGCTTGAAGATGATTAATAACCCTGAACTAAACTAAAAATAATTAAAACCACATTACTCATCCTCAGAGAACAAGGTAATCAAAGGAGACTTAGAAACTGAGCAAAGGCTGTCCTTCAGAAGAAATCTTTCCCCATCTTCCAGTGTTGATTGGTGAACAGTACTATTAGTCATTACACTCAATATAGTCGATGTCCTTCCTTGATTTTCCTGAGGGAAGAAGAGGCAGTAGGGAGAGCTGAATCATGAGTTTTCCTCATATTTTTCTTAATGAACAATTGTGTGTGCTGCTGTTCTGGAACATGGCACCAGGTAATGTCAGCATGGTCACTGAATTGCATTAGAAAGATGACAAAAGTTCCCAAGCATGGATCCATATACTAAAAGCATAAACTTGCTATTAGAATGTGAAGAGAAATGTCCAGCAATGCCTCCTGTCTTCAGAGCCTGCATTTGGTTTAAGTTAAACCTATAGTAAATATTTTCTCAGGATCATGCCTCCCTATTTCTGTAAATACCAAAGGATGTGAGGCAAAGCATCCCAGAATGTATGATTCGTGGTTATAAAATTTAGGAACGGTTAGCAGGGAACAGCACAGCAAAACCTCAAATCCTTGTGGTATTCTGTGCTGTGCTACATTAGTCCTAAGCCTAAATGAGCCTGCAGTGAAAGGGAAGCTCATCATGGAGAAGAAAATAGCTTCTCTGCTCCAGTTAGGCAATATAAAACTGAAAGGTCACGGGGATATTAAACTCAATTTTTTTAAATATATTTTTTTTAACTAGTAAGAAATGGAAAAAGGGTGAGGGGGTTGTGGGTTTCTCTTTTGTGAAGTTTTTATGAAAGGAGCGAAGTGCAGTCAGGTATAGCTCTCTAATTCCACTGAGACCTGTGAGCAAGGCACTTACGATTGCTTTAACTCACAGCCACTGCCTTGTACTTGCTGAACACTGCATCCCTGAAGCTCCCAGTGAGCTGTTACATGTTGCTAACATCCCTGCGTGGCCTGGAGTCCTGAGTAGAAACCCCCAGGTTTTTAATATTAAATAAAACAATTGGAGTGTTGAATGCCTGACGTCCTCAGGGCTTGGCTGTTAATGGACCCGGCACAGCACCAGGTGTAGGAACTGTTTATTTCATATTATCTTACACCCTCAGAGGGTCTTCTATGTGAAATGTCAAGGCAGGGGTGGAAGGAAGATTTTCTCAGGGTAAGAACTATTCTTGCAAGGGGGCCAACAGAAGCTACACCTCTGACGGAGACTTCTAAACATCGTCCAAACTATGCACTGAGAAGTATGATATAGGGAAAGCTCTGGCTCTGACAGAAGCAGTATTGCAGAAAGAAAAGCAAAGTTCATAAAAATGCATTTCAAACAAGCCCTGTGATGCACTCTTTAATAACCCAGCCCCAGCTTCCCCCTCTCTCTACCACATCCTCATGACTCAGTTTCACCTCAGCAAACGCTGCAGCAGAACGAGATGCATCCATCCATCCTATCCCATCCTGTCCTGTCCACCCCCAGCTGGCCATAACCTGCTGAATGTCACAGTCATCACGTATGACAGAGGTATGACAAACGCCCCAAGGAGGGACTTATTTGCGACAGAAGATGTCGAGTGTCTCCCACCATAGCCTCACTTAGGTCTCAGTGCAGAAGAGAGCTGCAGCCTCCTGTGTCAGTGCTTTTCCTCATTTTTCCGGCTGTTATATCTGTCGTAGATGAGGTTGAGAGCAGAGAGATTAGAATAGCTGCAGTGGAATACCAGCCGCTCATCTAGGCTCTTACACCCTGCTGCCTAAGACCTGTTGCAGGCAGGTGAGCTCTGTGGGCTCACACCAGCATGTGCTGGGGCTCTGTCTGCCTTAGCCTGGGTGCTGTACTGTGTTTGCAAAGCTGCTCTTCAGGCACCACTGACCCTACAGGACAGAAAGGGGCAGGCCTCCCGGGGCGCATCTAAATGGGAAGGGAGGACTGATGCAAGAGTAGGCATACACTCAGGCTGGTCTTAATCTAACCAGACTGAGAAACAGCAGCCACAAGGATGTAGCAGCGCTGCCTTTTGCACACAGCAACCCTCAGGGTCCCCCCAAACAGCTCTGCAGGCTGGGGGAGCCCAGCACAGGGAGGGAGCAGCCAGCCAGCTGCCACTCGATGGCATGCATTTCACAGAGCAAAGCCTTCGTGCCACCTTGTGGCAGCTAGATTACAGCTGGGATGCCAACCCCCCTCCTGCTCCGTGGGCACACTTCGAATAAAACCACTTTGCCTCCAGCAAACCATGGGGACGTCAATCTGTCACTTCAAGGGGGGGTGCAAGCCCTCGCCTTCAGTATCCCCTTCAAGCACATTAAAGTGCCTGAGTCATCCCGAAGAGCACTTGGAAGAAGCGGCCATTGGATCTCCAAGGCGAGGGGAGCACACAAAGGAGCCCACCCTGCTGGCTCTGCCCGTGAGACGCAGGGAAAATCACCTCCCGGGTTGGGTACGCGATGTTCCAGGCGAGCTCCACGGCTGGCCACGGTGAGAAAAACATTTCCTTGTTCTCTCCCGGTGCATTACGAAAACCCACTAAAAGGAGCTTTTCGCACCACAAAACCTTTTAAAAGGATTCTGTCAACACAAAAGCAAACATTGACGGCAGTTTCCTTTAAAAGTACTCGAGTCTTCATACTCTGGAAAACACTTCTTCATTTTATATTATTTATTTATTTATTTATTTATACTTTTCCAGACTTAGTCTATCCTCAGCTTCAGAGAAATATATTCTGTAACTGCATGAGTAAGGAAACATGTGGTGAGATTAATTCCCGTAACAATTTCAAGGTAATTTGTAAACACAGTCTTTGCAAATTGGATATTCAAATACATAGGCCTCTGCCTCAGTGCTAATATAAAATTGCTGTAGGGAAAATTTACCAGAGGCATCAAGAGGAGGACAAGTCCCATTAGCACATGGTGGCCATGGCCCAGGTCACATCACCAAATGATCACTACTCTCTCCTATATTTACTTCTCCTTCTCTTTTACCCTTCATCCACAAGTATCAGCATCCTGGCACTGGCTGACAGGATGCAGAAAGTTGATTTTCCTAACACAGATTTTCCTCTGCTTTTGATGATATTAAGAGGCAAGTTGCCACACAGAGAGAAGCATGCCCATCTCATATGCTTCAAGTACATTGCTGCCATTGCTGTCTCTGGCAGAACATATGGACGTGGCACCACGTTCACCTTTTTCATCTCTCAGCAATTAGGTAAGTCATTTTTCTTAGAAGGAGTGGGCACTCAGAGCTCTGTCTCCTGAAACTTCTCCCTTGGCTCTCATTCTGATCATCTCATTACTGTAAAGCTTGTGCTTCATATAGAGCAATTTCAGCACAGGAATTTGCAAGTCAAAATAGCCAATTAGTTTATAAATTACCAGACTTCCACATTTTGGAGATTGCTTACAGCTCTGGCCACTGCAGCATGCAGTTAAGAATGAAAAATCTAGAAGATGTTAGTGTTGGTGCTGCTGAGAAGGAATTGTGTGCTACTGTTTTTGTACTGAAAGAAACTAGTATTACAGTAAGAAGAACCCACTGGTTTGGAATAGTACCAACCACCAACTTATTTTGTGTTTAAAAAGCTTTTTATGGTCATTCAATAGGAAGCATCAAAGATGCTAGTAGCTAAAAATTAGTCATCCTGCACCAAAATATCCTGCTTCCAGAAATAATCATGCAAGTGATAAAACTTGGGTCAGCTGATGCTTTGCAAAGAGTTTTTAATCTCTAACAAGAGGGCGATCTACAGCTTGCGTCAGTACCTTGTCAATCAGAGATAACCAACCTGCTTGGACAGCTAGTAAAAATGAAATATCAGATGTTCAGAACCAATTCATCCTGTGAAGACTTTGAAGCTCAGGTTGACAGTTGACCCCGACACCTGTCAATAACGATTACTTTGCAATGGTATGTGATAACAGATCCCAAAAGTGATCCCCTACACTCAAAAGCAGTCACTGGAGAACATCCTTTCTTAAGAAATAGTTATCTAAAAAATCTCAAAATGCAAAATACAAAATTCAACATCACTTTTTTCTTTTTTTTTTTAAGGATTAAAATGCTTTGTCCAAAGAAGAAGCAAAAATACTTCATCTCACTGCAATACAATCCCTGAAGAACCACACCATGACTGCAACATACTAAACATTGAAGATTATGAAGGACCATATGGAACTTACTGCATCTGAGGAAAATTAACTCTGGATCATGTGGAAAAGTCTAAAATAAGGACATGACTAAGCTGGCCTCTTTAATGACTAGAAAAAGAAACAAAATGGAAAGCATCCACCTTCTAGGCTTCACCCTGTGCAGTGACCTGGAAAAGAAAACCTATTGGCACCAGCAATCAAGCTTTCCTGTATTATCTTCCCAGGAGGTTGATTGCACTGTCCTAAATGTGGGTGACTGCTTGAGGTCCAAAATTCTTTACACTGGTGCTATTTATCTGAAATCCAAACATAATTAGAAAAGCAGAAATATACAGTGGTAGCCAGTATACAGTATGGCATACCATAACAACAGTAAAGAATTTCCAATCAAGCTGGGTAAGAAAACAAAGCTACCAGCCTGCCAGCTATGAATTTCATAATTTTCAAGGTACCTTTTACAAAAAAAAAAAAAAAAAAAAAAAGTAGCAAAGTGGTTCAGAAATCAGAAAATCACTGCAGTATTACCTTTGTTTCTCCCAAACGGGCAATCTTTGCAGTTATTTTGAATGCAAAAACCACACTTATTCTTGAAGTACCACTCACCAGAACTCATTCTTTTCTGTTCTATTTTTAAGAAGAAGTTCTGGTTTTGTCTTGCATGTATGACTTGATCAAAGGATGCTTTAAAAGTAAGCTTCTGAAACCAACAACAGCTTTTATGCATTCTAAATAGTTAGGTGATGTGTTTGTTTCATTCATATTTCTAACTTACTTCACTCTAAAATTAACAAAGAACAGCAAATGTTCTTCCAATATTAGAATATCACACTGACAGAGAGTTTCTCAATGTTCCCCTCAGATTTTTATTCACATTAGGATCAAACCATAATGTACTGGCTAGTACGGGCAGTGTATTATACTAGGCACTGTATGCACCTGCTTGAAACAGCTCTGGTCCAAAGACTTCACAATCTGAACAGAGAGGATAGAGATGAATGAGCAACTGTAGGAACAAGAGTGATTGCTTTCCCTGTACAGGGAAAGAAAAATAGAGGCAAATTGGTCTCAAAGTGGGAGATCAGCTCCACATCTCCACTTTTACTGTTCTGTCTCTTTCACCACATGACTTTGCAGTACACATATGGGGTTTTGTTTGTTTGCTTGCTTGATGCTTGTTTGTTGTTTCTTTTTTTCTTTCTTTCTTTCTTTTTTTTTTTTTTTTTTTTCCCTCTTCCTTTGTTATGATGAATACAGAAAGAGGTGTAGGGATTTAATAAGGTTCTGGCAGATTCCAGCAGGAGATTATAGGGAATATTTTCTGGGGAATACAAGTCCAAAGTCTCTGGCCAAATTTGTGCCTGTCAGCTAACCAGCAATATTATTGTGGTGTTAGCTACTTCACTTGCAGTATTCACACTGGAAACAGAGATCAAACTGTATGGACATTTTTCCTTTCAACCTCAATAAACAAGCATTCCTGCTGCTTGCACTCCTGTGGGGAATTCACATTCAGCATTATCATTTCCAGTTCCTCAGACTACCAAGTATTGTTGATGTTCTCTCTATTTCATACCAGGCAGCAGAGCAGAAGTTGATTTATTTATTTATTTATTTTATCTACAAGCTTGTAAATCCCCCTGGAGGCCTTAAGGAGGAAACCATATCAAGTTATGTAAGAAAAGAACAGTAAAATTGACATGAAATTTGCGTATATCCATAGTCTTATAACTGCAGTGAAGGTCAGCTAGTAATAAAGATGACATGTACTTGTCCATATTTCACTTTATATGCTAATTCAACACAGCTTTTTTATTATAAGGTTTGGAAAAAATACTTTTCTGCAATTATATGTTGATCCTTCATCTTAATCACATAACTTTACGTGGAAATCTTTCTCAAGAAAGATTGGTTAATATTTATAAAGTGCATTAAAGATAAAAGAACGCTATACTTACACATTTTATTGCATTCATGGCATTCTTATAACCTTAAACCTGAAGTTAATGTTTCTTCTCATGAACTCTAATCTGAACTGAGAAACTTTTTAGCAGTAGAGGTTTTTCTTCACTTGTGTTGAAAGCTTCAGCCCTGAGGTGATGAAATCACCCTGAATGTCACATGGAGAGAACACCATTCAGTAAGCAGTGATTTTCTAGTTGGAAAGACCAAGAAAGTAATTTGTGGCCTTTTACATCTTTAATGCAGGACAGAGTTTAGTCATTTTGGACAGAGACAGATTAGATCTGTCTGGGTGAGTAACCTGAGGGCAATTCATTAATTAGGGAGAACATTCAGCTGCATATGGGAAAATTTGGAAGAAAACACATTTGTGAATGAATGAATGACAGCATCAACAATTTCTTCGCAATATTTGTATTTATGCTGTCATAAATGCTTGATATTATTCCACAACCCCATTATTCATTTTTGAAAATTCCAAAAGCCCCTTTGGAAGTACAGGTGGATGAACTCCACACAACAAATCCTATTCCAAATTGCTTTTATTCAGCTCCTCATGATTCATTTCAGATTTGCAGTGCATGGTGTTTTGGCCAAGACAAAAAGTATGGTTAATTGACACATGAAACCTGGTTTGGGAGCTGAATGGCCTTTCTCGTGGGTAGCTGTACCCAGAGCACTGGTGGTGGGTGGTAAGCAAAATAAAAGGTCGGACTCAGCAGTGAGAGAAATGAGGAAATTAAATAACTTTTATGAAGCTGGTAAATATCTGGTGCTTCCTCTCAATTTGCAAATTTCTGATGAATAAGAATGCTTGCAGAAATCATATTTAATACAGCCAAAATAATGAATGTCATTATACCAGTCACCATTTTCCTGTTCTCTTGACAAAAATGATTGTTTAGAGACTACAGACTGAGGCAGCTTGAAATCAGCTGTCCTTAAATATGATGGGGGGAGAGGAAGGGTTGACAGTGCAGTAGATTCTCCTTTAAAAGATTTTTTTTCTCTATATACCGTGCTTCGGAGATCAGACACATCATTTCCGTTTGCAGTTAATTTCATTACTGACAGATGTAGAAGATATTGAGAGAGAGAAAAAGAAAACAGCTAAGCAAACAGAATTCTCTGTTTAACATGAGAACTGAGCTTGTCAATGTTTTCCTCTACTTGCTTTACAAATGAAGAACTCCTGGTTCTCACACTTAGGCAACCTGGAATCTGCTCAAGGCTTTTTAAATATTGTAAAGAAAAAAGAATTAATAAGCTAGATTTTCTATTGATATTTTATATCTTTAAATTTCAGCCAAGGTGCTTGGACTAGAAATAATACAGCAAAGTCCTTAGACATCAGGTGCAGCAGTGGGTGTAGTTTTTTTGTAGACACAGAAAGGAGCATAGCTTGGTGTTGTTTCACAGTACTTCCCTAAAGTGATCAACACTGTCTCTGGGTTAGATAATTCTCCTGTCCCCAACCACCTCAAGTTTCACTCCTCATTCCTCACAAACCAAAAATATTTGCAATGAAGATGGATGAAGACAAATAAAGTATGCCAAGCCTTTGGTGTCTTAAATCAATTAATTAACCAGGTTTGTCAGCCTAAACTACTGATTGTGAGTTCCAGCCTATGGACCCATTTATTGTTCTCTTAAAATTGAATCTAAGCATTCTGTGCTTAATCTAGTAGCTTGTGCTTTCTGCATTGCACAAGAGAGCAACATAGGTTGCCCTCAAACAGCCCCTGCTTTTAGGGCAGGAGAGAGGAGACTTTGTAAGTAATAATAAAGACCTTAGCAAGGCGAACCATATATAAAGTTGACTCAGTCTACCACCTGCCTCAGAACCAGTGCCACAAAGAAGGCACAGAGGGTGTAAGTCACTGGAGACTCCTCTCTGAGAGGCACTGAGGCACCCATTTGCGATCCAGATAATCTCTCCAGAGAAGTATGCTGCCTGCCCGGGGTCAGCATACACAGTATTATGAAGAAGCTGCCAAGCCGGGTGGGTCCCAAAGACTACCATGCCTTCCTGCTTTTTCACACAGGATGAAACAAGGTCCAATGGATGGTCCATTCAGTGGATAAGGAATTGGCTGAAGGCTGAACGCAGAGAGTGGTGGTCAATGGCTCCATGTCCAGGTGGAGGCCAGTGATGAGTGGTGTCCCTCAGGTGTCTGTCCTGGAACTGGTGCTCTTTAATATCTTTATCAACATAGACAGTGGGATCAAGTGCACCCTCAGCAAGTTTACAGATGACTAAGCTGTGGGGTGTGATTGATACAGTAGAAGGAAGGGATAACATCCAAAGGGACCTGGACAAGCTTGAGAAGTGGGTCCATGTGAACCTAATGAGATTCAACAAGACCAACTGCAAGGTGCTGTACCTCGGTCGGGGCAATCCCACACACAAGCACAGACTGGAAGAACTCACTGAGAACAGCCCTGTAGAGAAGGACTTGGGGGTTCTGGTGAACAAAAAGCTTGACAATAGTCATCAGTGTGTGCTTGCAGCCCTGAAGCCAACTGCACAGTGGGCTGTATCACCAAAGGAGTGGCCAGCAGGTGGAGGGAGGTGATTGTGCCCCTCTGCTCTGCCCTTGTGAGGCCCCACCTGGAGTGCTGCATCCAGGTCTGGAGCCCCCAGTGCAAGAAGGATGTGGAGCTGTTAGAACAGGTCCAGAAGAGGGCTACAAAGTTGATGAGAGAGATGGGGAACCTCAACCATGAAGAAAGGCCGAGATAGCTGGGGTTGTTCAGCCTGAAGAAGAGAAGGGTCTGGAGTGACCTTATGCAGCTTTTCAATACATAAAGGGAGCTTATAAAAAAGATGGAGAGTGACTTTTTACTCAAGCAGAAAAAGAGAGGACAAGGGGGAATGGTTTTAAAATAAAAGAGGGAGATTTAGGTTAGATGTTAGGAGGAAATTCTTCACTCAGAGAGTGGTGAGGCACTGGCACAGGCTGCCCAGAGAAGCTGTGGATGCTCCATCCCTAGAAGTGTTCAAGGCCAGGTTGGATTGGTTCCTGGCTAACCTGAACTAGTGGTTAGCATCCCAGTGCATACCAGGGAGTTTGGAACTAGATGACTTCTAAGGTCCCTTCCAACATAAGCTGTTCTATGATTCTATGATTCTATGAAATATATATCAATGGTGTACATACAGCTTTCTATAACTAGGATGGAAACACCATATCTGAATCTTCGGATATTACCTTTGGTAGAAAAGTTTAAGATTCTGAAGCATTAAGGATAACACAAACTGAATTACAAAGAATTTGGTAAAGGCTGGGTTAGAGTATAAACAGATCTTTTGCTGAGTTTTCTTGAAGCTTTTTATTATTATTATTTCTTTTAAAAGCAATGCCTCTAATTGACAGATCAAGACTGCTCCAGATGCAGGAAAAAAGTTTAAATAGGAAAGTTAGACCTGAGGTTCTTAAGAGTAGAATTTAGTTTCTTAGTTTCTAAGGATTGTGTTTCCTCTTGGATGAGTAAAGTAGAAGAGGTAGAAAGTTCCAATTGTTAATTACAATTTAAATCATGGGCTTACACAGCAGGATAGCTCACCAAATGAACATCAGTTTTATGCTTCTTCCTGTGTCTTCCTAAAATGTCGTTCCCTGTACTTTCCCAAAATAAAGGCAAATAGTAAAACCAATGATAACACTGAGAGGGATCCACAACTGGAAGGACAGTTGTTTCAGAGGTCAGGTTCAGGTGTGTTACCAGTCTTGGAGTTTACGCAGTCGATTCTCTTGCCATGTCTATTAAATTCTATGTCAAAAATCAGCCAGATGAAGTACAGACTTACACTGTCAGAGCTGCAGGTGACTCCTGTGTATAGGAACATATCTTTTTATGGAATCCAGGACTTATTTTGAATCTGTTTATGTTAACACCATAAATCATCTTCCATCCAGGACTGCACATTGTATTTTGGGATCCTGATGTCAGAGGAATATGCATATGAAAAGAAGTACCCATTGCTAACTTGGGCATCAGAAGAGGTACTCAGGTTTTCAAGCGCCTGGCATTGAGTGTTGGGTTTATCTGAAAATCTGGACAAAAATACTGCAACGGTGAGTTCCTAAAGTCTTGAAAATCATTATCTTTTTGTAGGTGGGTGCTGAATTCTTTTGATAATCTCTCTCCTAATAAGTAGCTGAAAAGCAATCTGTCCAGCAACATACAGAAGAAATAGAATGCCAGAAAAGACAAATCATAATACGTAATTAGAGAAATAATTTCATATGGGCATGCACAGAAAACCTCTGTGAATCTCCTGAATCTGAATTGTCAGAAGTTAGCATTATTTTAAGTCTGGTTTTTATTAATTACACTATAAAACCTTATAAAATGTCACAGAAGCTTCAGTTAATATTGGACTGGAAGCAACATATAAAAATGTAAAGAATCATAAAACAGAAGTGCCTAAAAGGAAATCAGACACTATTAGCAAATGAATTCTGCATGTGTCTGACAAGAAGGGGCACAAGAGAATTAGTTATGCAAGTTGTGCACATACTTATGGGAAAACAGATGCTTACAAACTTTAAGACAGAAAACCAAGTACAAAATCCTTCAGATACTGTAGTTACTTTAGTACAGTTTGAATGGACCTCAGGTTAGCAATTTTGAATGTGTCATAGTAATAAATAAAATCCTTGGCAGAAAGTAAAACTGTGATAGCTTAAAAGAGGAATTCCTTGAGGAAATCTGAGAGGTGGAACAGATGTTCCATTCTTCAAACAAAATGTGTTCAGCAAACCCATGTATCCACTGTTGTTTAATTGCAGATCAGTCCATCCTCCATTTTCACAAGGTGAAGGAGACACTTGTTTACTGATGGAAGAGTGTTAACGGTTACTCCTTTTTCAATAAATATTTCATTATATAACTACAAAGAGCGACAAATGAAACCTCCAAACACAAGCTAATAGGTTCAAGGCTTAATGGAGCTTTACAAAGTAAAGGACACATGACAGTTCTTTCCCACATTTGCTTAGAAACGATTAAGTACTCCAGTTCCAGGAAAAAAAAATAATAATATGCATTCTGGTAAATTACTTTTGTAAGATCAGAAAAAAATAGACTTCTTTGCAGACATATAATAGTCTCTAAAGGCGAGATATTTATTTTCAAGTAAATGTAAACAGCAAGTTTGGAGTTTAGATAATTCCCAGTTCATTTTAACTAACAAAGGCAGATAAGAGCGAAAAATAGTAATTGTCAGCTGACAACATATAGTGTCTCACCTTGATTTGCAACTTTGGAAATTTAAGAAATTTAAGTTTTCAGAAAGGCTCTGCTTTCACCCATGGGACCTTGTATCTGCAGTCACAAGTGGCTTTCATCTGCCCCCGCTTTAGTAGGGAAGGAAAGACTGTGATTCATACTCACTCCAGTGGGCAGGAGGAACTGCAGTGCTGTATTTGGCAGTTCTGATCCACAATTTTTAATTTTTGTTCTTTCACACCAGAAGGGGAAATTATTTTTTTTAAGTTTCATGTCTTTAGCCTTGTTTAGCCAAATAGCAAACCAAATAAGTTATCAGTTGACCAAATCTCACTTTGTTTGGCCAAAGGAATAGATAACCTACAGGGTTTGTTCTGAAGACTTACTGGAACAGAAAACTTGTCTCTTTTTCATGGCTTGTCCCAAAGATCTTGGCCAAACCTTGAAAGAAATCTGATGCAACCAAAAAATATCCAGACAATGGACAGACATGTAATGGGCTTCATTCTCCAAATAAGGTTTTACTGCACAGACGTATCGTACATTTGTGGAAGGTGACCAAAGAGTCTTATTTCTGGGCATCAGGACACTAAGAAGGACGGCTGCCATCACCCATATAGTGCAGGACAAGCTCTGAAGTGCTATGCAGTAAAACAGGAGTGTGCTGACCACTTGAAAGAAGGTCAAG
>NC_140297.1:112302832-112344930 GCF_964211825.1 Aythya ferina
GAACACCTCTAGCAGGCTGAGTGCACAGAGCAGAAGAGACAATATGAGAAGTGTTCTCCCCACTGCTGTGGTGCAGCTGCCTTCCAGAAGATCCACTACTCAGCAGCTGCTCTAAGCAAAATTCTTGCAGCATCTCCTACCACTGTCTCCAAAGTTGCTGAAGGAAATACCTAGAGCAAAAATGCTGGATTCGTTCAAATCGTGATGGGTTGTCACAAGGTCAGACCCCCAACAGAGGGGCCTGTGAAGGGCTGGAACTCCAAGTGACACAGCTGGAAGTTTTTGGACATGCTGAACTGACACAGGTGATTCTATTGTGTGATCTTGAAACTGGAGAAAGGAGGACCAGAAAAGTGCTGATAGTCCAGCAATTTCAGCTTTATGCTATGGTAAGAGTCATGCTCCTGGATTAATGATCTCTGGTAATTCTTTCTTAAATTATGGCACAGGGTTTTGACATAGTGACTAAACCCATGTGCTTACTCCTAAAACAAATATCAGAATATAACTGCTGCCTTTACCTACCTAAAACAGAATCAGACTCTTCTGAGAGGTACACAATTAAAGGACAGGAATCAAAAGAAAATTAAGAGTTAACAAAATATTTCAATGACACATAAGGGAACAATTATTCACAGTGAAGTTTACCAAGCACTAAAACAGGTGCCCAGCGAGGCTGTGGAACCTCTATCCTTGAGATATTCAAAACTCAGGACAAGGTCCTGAGCAACCTGATCTAATATGGAGGCTGTCATTGCTCTTTTTTTTTTTTTTTTTCTTCTTCAGAGACTAGCTCTGAAAGTCCCTTCTTGCAGGGTCCAATCGTCATGCTTTGGAGAAACAAACTAAAATTTCTTCTCACAGGACTGTAAGCATTAGATGTCATTTCATGTCACATCTGATGTCATTGAATCCTTACCTTTTGAAGGTTTATTCACAGAACAATGTGTGTTTCACAGTACATCCACCTTTCTTCATTTATTCCACATGCAGATATGGATGAACATTCAATCAGTAAGGGGAAGTTAATAATAATTAAATAATAAAATGTAGTATCCAAGTATTGGCTGTTTTGTTTGTTTGTTGCCATCTTTTTGTTTGTTTGTTTGTTTGTTTACGTTCTCCTATCTGTATTCTGCAGGGTAAATTTCAAATTTTCAATGCAAATGTTATAGCCATGGAAGGAAACCCCATACTCATAAGGTCATAACCACATTTCCTAAAGCTGAGGAACAAGTTCTGATATTCTGGTCAACTAAGCTTCAAGGAACACAAGAGTCGTTCTCAAATTCTACACGCAAAGCAACCCCAGCTAGGAGCAGTCACAATCCAGTCTAGGCTACTGAGTTATTTGCAATATCCTGCATAGTTTCCTTCAGTTAACCCTGATGTGGTACTTTTTATAGACCAAATCCTCTAGGTTATTCAGGAAATCTTAACTGACTACTGACTTATTTTTTATTTTTTTTTTATTATTATTATTAAAGATCCATCTAGGAGAAAAGTAATCTTGCAATTTATCTGCTGTAATAAGGAAAACTAGAAACCACAGACATTTGTATTAGAGTTTTGGTAGGCTGCGGAGCTCTCAAGTCCTTCAGAAGTTCCAATCACATTGGCACAGCTGCATTTCTTATTCTACTTGCTGCTGTTCTGTTGCTTATTTTTGGTCATGCAAGTGGATTACTTTTGTCTAACATTTTACTTAAATGTACTTCAAAGTCTTATGTTAGAACAACGAGAGATCTCTCCATTGAGAGATTTATGGAACTAATCTTCAATAGAGCAAGAAATACACAGTTTAGTTTAAGCTCTTAAACCCTTGAGAACCTATTGAAGACAATGAATTTAAAACCATTGCTAAGAGTTTGCCATTCTGATGAAGCAGAACCTTCTCACTCACAAATACACAGAACATTAAGACCAAGAAAGGTGAGGAACACACTGAAATTCACTGAGTTTTAGATTAAAAAAAAAAAAAAAAAAAAAAAAGGAACAAACAACAACAACAACAATCCATTACACACTCAAGCTTTATTGCTGTCTTATTCTTTCCCTTTTTATTCAGCTACAGCTTTTATTTCTATTACTCTTCAATCCAACATCAGGCCAGAAAGACGTGATAGACATTGATTGATTTCTTGTTGCGTAATATAACGCAAAAGACAACATCCACATATCCTCTCATAACAGCTTCCCCACCTTCCATCTACATTTTATAGGTACCCATAATCTTTATTTCTCCAAATCTTGAGTACGTAAAAGCCTGACATCCCTGGTATAAATGACAACAACCTGAAGGTTTGACACAGGCCTCATTTACTGATACGCAACTTTGTTTTTGAAAAGACTAAGGGGAATTATAGAAATATTGAATGGTTTAGGTTGGAAGGCACCTTAAGGATCACTTTGTTCCAGCCCCTCTGCTATGGGCAGGGACACCTCCCAGCAGACCAGGTTGCTCAAAGCCCATCCAACATGGCCTAAGGCTGGAAGGTACTATCATATCGAAACAAGGAAGAGCTCCTCAAGGTGGGGTCAGAAGATGTTTCCAGCACCCATTTTGGTTCAGAAAAATAACCCAGTGGTTTAAAATCACAGCAAAAAGTCAGGTTTTAAAAAACAGGTTGCCTATAGCAAATTGTCTGGGCAGGCTGTGGATTTGCTGACACAGAATGTTTTTAAAAGGAATTTATGTGAACATTTGTGAAGATTGATATAGGATAGGTTGATTTTAATGTTATCTGACATGCAGGCAAGTTTATTGCTCTATATGTAATAAACAGATATATTAATGCAATGTCTTGCCTCCTAGAAAGCAGGAGTCACAGAAAGATCTCATTTGAACATTTTTTGTACTCTGTTTACACAGTGTATTGGCAAATAAATTCCAAAAGTAGAAAATGAATGCACTTTCTCACTTCAGAAGCTTTACCCTAACTCCACTGCCAAGCTATCTTCAGTACTGAGAAGATAACTTTTCTTTGCAGGATTGCCTTATATGCCTTTCTTCTTCCCACTTCAGATCACTGTAGTTCTTCAAGACTGACTCAGTTAACCAGCGGGAGGAATCTCTCTCATGGCTTTGTACAGTGGGATAGAAAAGGATACATCCTGAAATTCAGATGTGGACTAAGTGAATGGAGGAGGTACAAGACTTGCAGGCTCATTATGAAGAAATTACAGTTCCCTTAGTGATAAATCATTAAGTCATTTATTCATCTGCTACTCATCTAGGTCACCAGATAATGATACCACAGATTCACCAAGACATAATAGTGATTTACACTGCTCAGAGAAAAAGACCTCTGCCTTTTTCTTTTCTTAAGCCCTCAACTTGGACACCCTGAGCTACTCAAAGTATTCAGGAAAAGTACAGCCAGAAACATTCTATATGCGCAGATAATGATTACAAATTAGTGTCTTTTCAGAGCATGAGCATATGGAGTCAGCATGCCTAACGACTAGCTGGCACAACAGTTTGTCAGCAGGCACAGCTCCACCAGCTGTAATAGGGTCATACTTCATTGACCAAGAGCTGGATTTGGCCTACAGGTTTTAATGTCTCCCTGAGGAGCTGCTCTGGTTATTAGACCAGACTTCCAAATCCTGAAAGTCTTGCCCTCTAGGGGTTATTGAATTATTCCTAACTCTGCTCATTTCTTTTCACTTTCAGTTGGGAGGAAGATGCTCTATGCGCCTGCTGAAACATTGACATGCATGCTGTGACCTGGACATATCCACACAACAAAAGTATAGAATCTCTAAGTTTATAAAAGTCAGCAATAAAAATATATATGAAATTGAAGTACTGGCATTATTTGTTGTTGTTTGTTTTCTTCATGTTCCTATTTCAGCCTCAGATGAAATGGAAATGAGTTCTGTAACACAAGCATGAAAAAAAAAAAAAAAAAAAGAAATGGCACATGTTGGGTTTCTTTGTCTGATTGATTTATTTATCAAATTATCAATTTATTTTTACAAGAATCCTGACAACACTGAAATACTTCAAAACCCTATATTCCTCATGTTATTCCAATAAATAGATTGCTCTCCTGGGACAAGCCATTATACTTTTCTGGGCTTCCTTCACTCCACACTCCATTATAGCTTTCACTACCTATCTGGGAAATTGACAGTATAAAAGGGAAAAACAAAACCAGACAAACAAAAAACAGACTTTGACAGCTGTTCATGAGACTTGATACTTTTGACACCTCCAAATGCTACAAAAATAACAATAATGAGCACCTGATAGTAGAGGCAAGTTGTTTATCAGAATGCTGTATAGACAGCTACAACGCCCTAACTAATGACAGCAGTTCACATCAAAGCATCAAAGATGCATTAGGCTAAAGATCTATTTCTTCAGCTGCCAGGACAGAGGAAACAGGAAGATTCCTTCTGATTTTCAGATTCCTATAGCAATTACATTTTTGTCACCTTCACAGTCAGAAAGCAAAACATATTGCACAGAACGGAGTTGTTGCTAGAGTTAGGGAACCTTCTGGGGGAGAAACAGCTTCACAGTTGAGCCAGGCAATGATTCTGAAAAAAGGAAGGGGCTGGGTATAGGCACCGTAGCACAAGCATTATGACAAAATTTATGCACAGTAAGTTGTACTGCACTTTCAGATGATGCAGCTCTGACAGCAACATGCCTGTTACAGAGCAAGGAACGTTCACAAAAGCAAAACATTCTTGGAGGCTGGAAATGGTTGGCAGATAGCCCTTGAAAACTACAGTTTTCAAAACTGAAGACAAGTTTTTCTTCTTTACGGTGTAGCTTTGCAATGCATCAAGCAAGGAGCAAGTTTGTACTGCTAGATAAAGCTACTATTACTAAAACTACTATACCTTCTCTTTGTACTTGCCTTTAACCACACAGCAGAGTACAGAAGAATATAATTAAGTGGACTAATACGAGGAGTGTTTAAATACTAGCTCATACCATTAAGTTTACACAACACTCCCTCATCTGTGAGCCACCTTACACTTATCTGAATTCATGAGTCCCTGTTTGGAGATTGTAAAGCGCTTCTTTATTTTAAAGCAGAGAATACAAATAAAGAGAGAACTGCTTTAACCTGCTTTTCCTGACTTCCCAATTGACCCTCCAGTACTGATTGGTGCAATTAACCCATTTCCCTAGGCTAATTGCTAAACCAGGAGCAACCCAAACAGCTTCCTCAAAATAACAGCTTCTTAGAAAGAGCTTGTGCTAGAGAAGGTTATACCCATAAAAGGCAGAAACAAGTAAGGATAAAATTATCTTCCACTAGCTATCTTCAACTCTCACCTTTATTACACATAAAATTCTTTAGATGGCCAGTGGACATCAAATTACAGGGGATAATAAAGAAAAAAACTTCAATCCAACTGTCTGGATTAACAAATAAATGAAGTAGAAATAAGAATAAGTACATGACTAGCAGATAGCTCCTGTCTGCATCATAAACAATGTCTGACAGCAGCTCTCCTTGTCAGTGCAACATTCAAAAACACCCTGTCAATGCAGCTTCTCTCCCACAGAATAACATAAACAAACTCAACTAGCTATGTTTCCATGAATTAACAACAGTTTGGATTTTTCGCCCACTCAAGACCACCCTTTTATCTAAATCTCTATGACCTCTTTTCCTGTCTCAAATCAGTCAAAATTTTGTACATGCATACAGACTGATATAGCATGGTTACGTGTACGGAGATTCTATGGAAAACCATTCTAAAATAGAATGGAGATTAATTTGTGAATATAATTTATTATAACAATGTATTTATATATTGTAATCCTTTAGACTGTTCAGTTCTAATGCATAATAAACGTACACACTAATTATTCTATGAGGAATCATTTCTCTTTATGTCATAGTTGGTCCACATGGTTATTTACTAACAAAAGAAACACTGAAAGACTTGTATGGGACCAATGCATAAACAGTAAATTTTTACAATTTCAATTAATTTTGAAATGAAGAAAGCCCTTATAATAAGCAGGAGCATAAATGTTTGGCATACCTGCCCGTATCATTCAGTTATGTTAATACAACTCACAAATCGATGAACTCCTAAAGTAAAGAGAGAAGGTGGTTCCATTTTCTAAATTAATACTGGTTTTCTGAGTTTGTGTCTCAATCATTTGCAAAATTCCCATATTATTTGCAAATATAAAAGATATATTTTTAATCTATCTTAATTTAACACTGTACTACACTATCAATGGTCCTCTTACAGGGAAAAAAAAAAAAATAATAATAATAATCTGGTACCTATTTTGATTCCTAAAACTGCTACTCCCTGTAAAATGTAATAATGTGCATCTCTACAACAGCTTCAATGCTGGTTAGCTGTGCTTTCTTTTTTTCCTTTTCTTTTGTATTCCAGTTAGTAAAATAATCATGTTTCATTTATTTATTTAGACTAAAAAGCGAAGTGACAAGACCCAGCACACTGATAAAGACTGAGACAGTTATGTTCTCCTTTTTAGTTGTCAAAATATATAACAAACATTGATAGTAAATACAGATCTGAACTTGAAAGCTTTTAGGTGTGGGATAGACAAAAATTTGCAGTATGTTTCCTAGGAAATTAAATATATTTTTTATGCATTGCTACTTAATCACTGTACTCCATCAGTCCAAGTCAAAGGATGTTAAAATATAATTAATTGTAGGGTTTCTCTTAAAAAAAAATACATAAAATGTAAAATGAACTTTTTTTTTCCTCTACTTAATTCTTAAAAATTTCCTTCCCACATATTCAACCTTTGAAGCTATTTCAACAAAATGGAAGCAGTTAAAAGAGAGGAAAACACCGAGACTGTATCAGTCATCATAAGAATTCTAGTATAGAACAGGTCTCATAAAAACTGAGCCTATGGGGCTGCCCACAGGCAGCAGATCTTCAAGAACTGCTCCCACATGGCTCCATGCCATGGGGTCCATTCCCCAGGACCAAACGGCTCCAGCACAGGTCCCCCACAGGCGGCAGCTCCCCCCAGACCCCCTGCTCCTGCGTGGGCTCCTCTCCACAGGCTGCAGCTCCAGCCCGGGGGCTGCTCCTGCGGGGGCTCTCCATGGGCCGCAGCCTCCTCCAGGCCACATCCACCTGCTCCACCAGGGGCCTCTCCACAGGCTGCACGGGAACCGGTGCTGTGTGCCTGGAGCACCTCCTGCCCTCCTTGGGGCCTGCAGGGCTGGTTCTCACTCCTTGCTCTCCCAGCTGCAGCGCAGCAGCAGGGTTTTCTTTCCCTTTTCTTTAAATATGGTCTCACACAGGCACAAACAACATTGGCTTGGCTCTGGACAGTGTCAGCCCCCTTTGGAGCCAGCTGAAACTGACCCCTATCTTACATGGGGCAGCTGCTGGGCTCTGCTCACAGAAACCACCCCTGCAGCTCTCCCCACTACCAAAACCTTGCCACGTAAACTGGCTGCATATCCAAAACCCAAGGTGAGATGGCTGAAAACAGCAATTAGATTTTACTGCCACCCAAGCCTTCTCTTCTCTAAGAAAAACAAAGAATCACAGAATCATTAAGGTTGGAAAAGACCTCCAAGATCATCTGGTTCAATCGTCCCCCAACCACCAGTATTACCCACTAAACCATGTCCCTAAGCTTAGCTTAAACACCCCCAGCAACAGTGACTCTACTACCTCCCCAAATCCAGTTCCCTCAATATCTTCTCCTCTGTAACATGCTCCAGCCTCCAAACTATCACTATGGCACTCCACTGGACTTTGTTACTAATAACTGACCACCAATTACATGTTGAATTCCTGACTGCTACTGTTTGAACTCACCTATCCACTGTGTCTATGGGTGACCGCTACAGGCTGTGCTGAAAGTCAGAGTAAACAACACCTACTATTCTCTCCTCATCCATGGAATCAGTCATCTCATGACAGAAACACAGAAGACAACCAGGCTGGTCAGGCATGATTTGCCTATGTTGAATCTATGCTGGTTGCTCTGAAATACTCTCTTATTCTTCATATTTCTGGAAATGTCTTTCAGGAGGATTTTCTCAGTAATCCTTCCAGGGCCTGAGGTGAGACTGACCAGTCTGTATTTCCCTGGACTGTCTTCCTTCCTTTTTCTGTAGGAGAGTATGACATGTCTCTTGTAGTCATCAAGGGTCTCCTCCAGTCACCACAAGTAGAGGGACACAGATTTTATTTACTTAGGTTACCTTTTATATTACTGCAATAAGCACACACCATTGCTGACATCCTCCAAAAACATTTCTACAAATACTTCTGCCTGTCTAGAGTACCAAAAAGTGTATCATAGACCATGTGTTGGTGCTATTATGATGTTACTCAGCATTTGTGTTCTGTTTTGTTTGAACTATGCTATGGCTGATCTTAGAGCTGAAATATTAAGAAAAGTTTTAGTGGGCTTCAGTAAGAATTGCTATTTCAGCAGTATTCCTGAAGAAAAACAAAATAAAATGATTCTGGAATAACAGAGGAGGGCCAAGAAGCTTCTCCAGAGAAATATGTGAAAATAGAGAAAAATAAGTGAATCAGTTTATCCATGATTAAATTTGCATTTTGCAACTGGGATTATTTAGGTAGATAAAAAGGGAAAGAAGGGGCTTGTGGTACGATCCACACTACATCACTGGAAATTAAAGACTAAACAAAAAGATGTTCAACTGGAGTTTTGACCACACCCAACATAATAATGCAATTATTATGTAAAGTTTTCCAAGCTATATACACTTCACTGTGCCTATGTCTTTGAGCTGGAAAAATCTGACTCAGGTGCTAGCTTTTAGGAAACTTCATAGTGAAGGTGATTTTTTTTTTTTTTTTTTTTTTTGCTTGTGAAAGTATAAAGTATGCAAAAAAGGGATCAAAACACCATGGTTAATCTGCAACATAGTTTTTACATCATTCTTATGGGAGCACATAAGGGTGAGAACACATTTTCTTCTCAAATGTAAAGGAAGCCAGGAATCACAGATCCTTCAGTGATGTAGCATGAAGCATCATTTTCTATGTTTCATAGCTACCAGTAATATATAGTTTAAAAAAAAAAAAAAAAAAAAAAAAAAAAAAAGAAGAATAGCTAATTTTCTCTGGTTATACTTTTTAGTACATTTACTAGTTAATTCCTTTGCTTGAATTTTCATATTTGTGAAATCCTGGTAATGGAGGTAATCGTGCAGCAGGATGTGGGACAGTCAGAGCAAAGAACTGAGTTTATCTCTCACTGTGATGTGAACTCAGAGGTATTGAAGAGTTCTGCCAGATTATTTGCAAACGGAAGCATGGATTACATTATTAGCAGCTTAATATCTGTAGCCGGGGGTGCTGGTAACACTACAACAGGCATTGTTTTCACTTCTGATTTAAGAGACACAATATGTTATCAAATGTACTACAAGCCCATGGATTTGAAGCAAAACCAATAAAACTGAAGCCAGATAGACTCCACATGCTTTTTGAAAAAAAAAAAAAAAAAATAGGAGATAGAGAAAAAAAAAAAAAGGTAAATTAGGAGCTCCAAATTACCCTCTAAAAAAGACTGCCTCCCGCGGGGTTATATTCAGGTCTGTCATTATCCCAGCGTGAAGGAGGGGAAGTGCAGAGGTATAAGAACTCCCGTTGGTGCACCCTGCTTCAGCTTGGCGGCATGTTTCGGGGCGCTATGTGCCACGCCACCTGACAGCTACATGCTGCCCCCACACATCTCCACAAACCCCCCTGGGGACCTGGTGGTGGATACCGTGCTCCCAGACCCAGCGTGCCAAGCAGATGCTGTCTGCAGCTCGGATTTCTCCCACCTTCGCTGCGCTGCAACCCTCCACCGCTGTCAGGAGGGGATTTGACTGGAGGTAATTACACAAAACTCTTCTCTCCTGCGGTACAGCTCCAGCTCCTGAATTTTGAACCCTCCTCTCTGCAGTTACCGTGGCTTCTCCATTGTTCCCTAAAGCGACGTGGGCATGCATTTAGCTCCTGGCCGTGCTTAGGATCAAGCTGAGACTGTCATCGGTGCTGCCTGCCCGCAGCCAGACCCGCTCCCGCAGCCGGACCCAGGGGCCCCCCAGCCAGCTGGGAAAGGTCAGTGTGCTTGCTCTTCCTCGCCTTGCAAAGTGTTCAGCCCCACTGGGAGGGGGTGGGTTGACTTATTTTTGAGCCCCGGCAAGTCTGTGGGTCAGCCCCCTACTTCCCGCACCAAGTGACCCTCCCCAGTCGCTGCTACCCCAGCTTTGGGGAGGGGGGGGGGTCTGCTTCCCTCTCTCATCCCCAAGCATCCTAAAGGCACTGGACCCTCCCTCAGGCTCAAGGCTTGCTGAGCTGCCGTGAGCTTGGTAAGGGACATGAGGGGGCTGGGGAGTCCCCATGTGGAGTTAGTTCAGTGGTCACCTTAGGGGAGTGTGGGGCTCTGAGCTATTCCCTCTCCCCCTGCTCCCATCTCCACTTGATCCCCCCCAATGGATCCCACCAGTACTGGTGGTGGGCAAGAGCAGGTGGGGACCATTCCTGCTGTGAGGGGACCATGGGAGCCTCAGCTGAGCCCGTGGTGATATCTTGCTGCTCCCAGCAGGTCCCCGCTGGCAGGAGGCACATGGCAGCTGAAGGGAGGACACTGGTGGTTGGATGCTCCGGAGGAGACAAGCTTGAGAATAACCAGGATCCGTGCCTTTCCCCCCTCTTCCAAGTCCTCTTTGCCACCAGTGAGCCTGGCATCTCTGCTGTGGCTATGGAAAACTCCTCACTTCCAGAGCTCAATTCCTCCTGTGCTCCTGGGCCCACAGACTGCACAGGGAGAGGGGATGAGGGGCTGAATATGCCCCCTCCCCTGCTGAGCCCCAGCTTCTACATCACAGTGCCTGTCATCTACTCCATCATCTGTGCTGTGGGGCTGACAGGTAACACAGCTGTCATCTATGTAATCCTCAAAGCCCCTATGATGAAGACAGTCACCAACATCTTCATCCTCAACTTAGCCATTGCTGATGAGCTCTTTACCTTGGTGCTGCCCATCAACATTGCTGACTACTTGCTCCTGCAGTGGCCCTTTGGAGAGTTCATGTGCAAGCTCATCATCTCAATAGACCAGTACAACATCTTCTCCAGCATCTACTTCCTCACCATCATGAGCATTGACCGCTACCTTGTTGTGGTGGCCACTACCAAGTCCAGGAAGATGTCTTACCGCACTTACCGAGCAGCCAAGATTGTGAGCCTCTGCGTCTGGTCCTTCGTCACAGTTATCATCCTGCCCTTCACTGTCTTTGCTAAGATACACAAGGAGCAGGGGCGCTCCCAGTGTGTCTTTGTGTTCCCCCACCCTGAGAGCATGTGGTGGAAAGGCAGTCGGATCTACACCCTTATCTTAGGCTTTGCTATCCCAGTATCCACCATCTGCATCCTCTACACCATCATGTTGTGCAGATTGAGACGAGTGCATCTCCACAGCAATGCCAAAGCCCTGGACAAAGCCAAAAAGAAAGTGACACTGATGGTGGCTGTCATCCTGGCTGTCTGCCTGTTCTGCTGGACACCCTATCACCTTAGCACAGTGGTGGCCCTCACCACAGACATCCCACAAACTCCTCTGATCATCGGGATTTCCTACTTCATCACTAGCTTGAGTTATGCCAACAGCTGCTTTAACCCTTTCCTGTACGCCTTTCTAGATGACAGTTTCCGGAGGAGCTTTCGCAAACTGATGGACTGCAGAACCACCTCATAGAGCCAACACCATTCCCTCTCACATCCTTGCACTGTCATCTGCTTCTCCTGGGTGTCTCAGGAGCTCAGAGGCTGCTTATGCTCCGTCCACCGTGTGATGGTCCACAGTGCTTCAGGTTGTCTCACTACTCGAAACACAAACTGGGGACAGGCGGGTCATTCTTAACTCTCCTGTGCCCATTGCCTCAGCATTGCTCTCCATCTCTTTCACTAATGCTTTTTTGTCCTTCTCTCTAGTGTGCTTTATGTCCTAGGGCTGTAGCTCACTGAGCTACAGCAGATCCCTTTTCCATTTAACAGGGTACTGCTTGGTGAACTCATACCACATGGTTGTCTCTGTTAATGGAGATTTGTAAAGCCAAATAAAGGTGTGTTGTTGGGTATCTTGCTTAATGATTCCTCAGCCTCCTTCATATGGAGAAGAGGAGGCTCAGGGGCGACCTTATTGCTCTCTACAGGTACCTCAAAGGAGGCTGTAGCGAGGTGGGGGTTGGTCTGTTCTCCCACGTGCCTGGTGACAGGACGAGGGGGAATGGGCTTAAGTTGCACTAGGGGAGTTTTAGGTTGGATCTTAGGAAGAACTTCTTTACTGAAATGGTTGTTAGACACTGGAACGGGCTGCCCAGGGAAGTGGTGGAGTCACCATCCCTGGAAGTCTTTAAAAGATGTTTAGATGTAGAGCTTAGGGATATGGTTTAGTGGGGACTGTTAGCATTAGGTCAGAGGTTGGACCCAATGATCTTGAGGTCTCTTCCAACCTAGAAATTCTGTGATACAAATGATAAACACAATGTGCAGCTCTTAAGTTACTTCTAACAGGAAGGGGAGGGAGGAGAGGAGAGAGAATCAGTGAGAGTTTCACTCACATTCACATGTCTACACGTAGCATGGGAAGGCTTTTTCCTCTTTTGTCCTCTGTTAGTCCTCCTAGGAAAACAAAGTGGAATGCTACAAGAATGCTTGCAGTCTCTTAATATTTATAATCTTAGTGGTATTTCTTGTTCTCTGCCGTAGCAGGGTAACATATTTTATGTATTTGCCCCTCCACTGAGTACAGAGATGTAGGGAAATGCAGTTAAAGAATTGGATTTCCACTTACACAGGAAGGGAAGATGGGTTTCAGGAAGTGCATAAGGATTCATGTGTCACATGCTCAGATTTGCAGATTCCTCCTGAGAGTCCCTGTACTAGTTCCCTTCCCACTGCTGCAATCCAATGCTCTGCTATAGACATGTGGAGAGTTTCTTCCACCATATCCTTCCAAAGAGAACCCAAATAAGAATTCTACTTGCAGATTGCGGCAATTACACAAACCCCAATACATTATAACATCATATAGCTGTGTTAATGGTTAAATCATTTCTCTGTGTGAGTCACTAATGTTCTGTGAGGCAGCCGGTGCTAATTTCAACACCCATCCCAGCTGCAGTGGAAATGGAAGTACTACTTTGCGGGACAGTGATGTCCAATTCTGCTTCACCAAAGTCAGTGGGTAGCATGTGACTGACTTCCATCAGTCACAGAAGCTGTCCTTTGTAAGAGCAAGTCCAAAAAAGCATTGAGGACTCATTTCTACACACATACAAAAGCATGCTGCAGGAACTCGTGTCCTTCACTTCATCTTGCTTCCTGAAAGAAAAATTAATTAGCTTTTCCCACCAGCTGCCTGTTGTTGCAGCTAGGCTTTTATATTGTACTGATGTTTCTCTTTGGTCAGTCACTTGCTGTGCAGAAAGGTTTCACATTCCTGTCTGATGCACTTTCTGGCATTGTACTCTGCACGGGCCAAGTAGTAAGATAGGTCCTCATTTAGGCTACTAGTCCATACACACATCACCTCTCCTATATCTTTAAGTCATCATATGTGCAACATTACTTCTATAAACTCTGCATACAGTTCTGAAACTATACAGCATTAAAGGACAAGAGATTTTTCAAGTTTACTGTGTTTTCATTGGTGGCTGATCCTTCCCTGGATATCAAGAATGAAAGTAAAACACTTTTCTTAAAAAAACAAACAAACAAAAAAAACAATCACCTAGAATAGTAGCACAGATTTGAGCATTGCTCCTGATATCAGTCACATGAAAATTTCTCTCATGCTGCTACACAGGTAGATTTGTCTTATCACCTACCCGGTCTTGTCTTTATCTTAGAAATATTACTGACATTTAAGTAGTTCTTTAGAGTACTTCTGCAAAACCTGATCTCTAGGTATATACCAAAAGTATCTCTGAGATGCTCAATTGATGATAACCATAGGTTAAAAGGGCAATCTGATTTGTATTTCATTTTTATCTAGTTTTGAATCTCAAAACATTAACTGTTCCTGAACAATACAATCCATTTCAAGATTTAAAAACAAAATAAAACAAACTTTTACACTATACCAATGTTTCTTTAAAGAAATATAAATGTTGTTGTTTTTTTTTTTTTTTTTTTTAAACAGCATGCCTTTCCTCATACTTAGTATATTATCTCTTTGTCTTCAATTCCTGTTGCCCCTGGGGGAAATATGGCAAGTGCCATATATTAACAAATTTCTCTTATTTCACATTGTCTTGTACTGCTTGTCTTTTTGCATCTGAAACACAAAAATGCAAACAACACCTATGTTAAACACAATCCTTCCATATCTTCCTTCTCATTCTGAAGTCCCACCTTACCTGTTCTTCATAGCAGGATGACTATATGAAGAAGACTTCAGTGTTTGCTCAAATGCGCAGAGTTTTCCCACAACATCCAATTGCAGAGATGGCTGAGACTCAACAACAGCCCAGCTGTGATGAGGGTGCTCAGCTCAAGTTCCTGTGGGGCAGGACCTCCCCACACTTGGCTGGGCTGTCTTCAGTGTACATGACATGTTCACAAGGTGGGACTGGACCCTGTCCTTATCCTGCTTCAGGTACTGCACTTTGACAGCTACTAATAAGAAAAAGGTGAGACTGAACAGCCTGGAAAATGCTGAAAGGTAAGTAAGGCCTCCTCTGATTGGGGAAACTTCAGCATTAAAACAAACAATATATATTTTTCTTCTCGTTCCATCTTTTAGTATAGGAAACAGAACATTCTTGGTCCAAACATGACCAAATCTAGCAAGAGAGGGAGAGGTTAGATCTTCAGCTTTACTGGTCAGCAAGGGCAACTTGGTGCTCTTTAAAAGCTAAACTTTGACTCCCTCAGCAGCAGTAGAGTATAATATCTCAGCAACACTTGCACCCCCATAAACGTCTATACTTCTTTTCCAGAGGAGGGATTTATCCTCCTGTTCAGCCTATGTTTAACAAGCTCTAAGGACATTCAGTGGTGTCACATCTTGACACACTGTAGTTGCTGTGAAGACCTATTGATGAAAATGAGTAAGCTAAAAAATAAATCAATTTATCACAATCACAGCACAAGTTTCCTATGTGACCTGCAGTGGATACTGCAGGTAATAGATACAGACATTCAGGAAAAAAAGCAAAGAAAGAGTACAGCCAATATAAAATAATAAAATACAATTAAGAATTTTAAAAAGGCAGACTTCTTTCACTGTACTAAAGGGGGAATGAGAGAACTAGCAGCCAGGTCATCACTATCCTATCATCACTATATCCTGATATAAAATGCTTTGGATTAGCAAATGCAAGATACCTAATCCTACTTGGTTAGTGGCTTTCTCTCAAGTAGACCTGCATTTTTAGATGGAAATGAATCCAGGATGAACTGCAGATCCAGATGGCTAGTAGCACCCTCAACGTGGGCATGAGCTTCTCAAAAAGAAAATACAGATTTTACTTCTGCAGAGGAACGCTGTGAGACAGGTACCAAGGCAGACAACAGATGACCTGCTACATCCTACATTTACCTAACAAGCAACTACTTGTAGACCAGACAGGCCAGGAAAAAAAGACCGAACCCTCTGTGGATTGAGGTGTCCTGACCACAGGTAACTTACCACAAATGGCAGGTAACCATACATACATAGAGCTGATCCCACAAAGGCATTCTTCAGCTAGTTGTGCTTCACCCTCTGTTTTTAATCACCCTTGACTGGGTTGGTGTTAAACACAGCATTTTGAATTATTGGCCCCTACCTACAAGTAGGCAGCAATTTATTTGTATGCATGTGTGTGTGTGTATGTGACTTTTTTTCTCCAAGAAAACAAGATGGAGAAAGGAGATGGTGCTCTAGTTTCAAAACTGTGATTAGAGTACCAGGAAGATACACCTGTATAATGCAAGGTGGCTTTGCTCTGCTTGGATCAGGGACCCAGAAGGGGCTGAACTTCTAATGCAGCAGAAGCACAAAGGATGGCAAGCCTGCAGTACTGGGTCTGGCACACAGGGCTCTGCCAACAGCCCCATCACCAAGCCCACATGCACCATTCATGGGTAGGGACCTGATTCGCAGACTCAGCCAGCTCCTTCTGACTGTACTTGTCTTGTAAGCACCTTTTGTTTAATGATTAAACCAATAGTATTTTTGAGGTACTGACTGTTGTCCACAAGTAATCACAAAGGTGCAAAAAGGCTTTAACAAATTTCTGAGCTGACTACCCCAAACCTGTAGCAGTTGGTGGTAGCCAGCATTTCCTGTGCTCTTTTGGGCTCCCCCAGCACACTGCCCTGACACCAGAGGATTTTGGCAAGTTTCTCACTCAGGTCAGACAAGTTTTTTGTTTTTTTTTTTCTCCCTGTGGACATTTGCAGCATCTTTTCCCCTGAAAGCTGGCATAAGGGAAGGGATACACCACACCATGCTATTTTTCGTGTTACAGGTGCACTGCATCACTGGACGGCCAAAGCAGCTCTCAAAACACACACCTGTTCTGCCATCTCTACATTTCCCATCCAATAAATTCTGTGCCTATATATCATTTGCATTTTAGTGACTGATTCTCTCTAATTATTTGTGCCAGAGCATAAAGCTGCCCTGAAGCCAGGAGAAGCATTAGCACTCGGTAGAAAAAGGGAGCGTACAGCATCAAAGGAGAATCACATGATGTCAAACTACAATACTCTGTGCTTGGATGCAGGGAAGGAAGACCCTGGACTCTGTCTCTATTACCAGGAAGCGCAGAAAGAACAGCTCGTGGCAGACCAGCCCATTCCAGTCAGAACAGTCCTCATCCTCTCAACTTTTCTGCCCTCTTTCAAATAGTTTCATAGTACTTAATAGAGAAAGCTGTACGGTTTTGCTATTTCTAATCATAAAGCATGATTAGAACTAAAGAAAATTTGGCATTAGTCTCTTGAGTGACAGAAAATCTATTTTCTCTTTCGATATGTAATGAAAAAAAAGAAAAAAAAAAAAAAACGAAAAAAAAAAAAAAAGACCCTGTGCAAGTGTTATGGATTTGCCTTTTTTCCTATCTCCCTCTATATCCATTACGTTACGAATATGTTAAATCTGAGGCTCCACTACTTACAGAACCTGCGTACAAAACCCTACACCACCAGAGGGGGCTCAAAGACAAGTTATTCAGAAACCCGCTGCTTGGGAACTCGAGTTTCTGTCGCTCCTGACACAGATCAAGCACTTTCTATGGAAGCTCTTTTCCTTACATTTTACTCGCATGCATAGTAGAAGCAGGATATTAGAACGGCTTTAAGAAGAGGCTTAAAAATATAGGTAAAGAACATAGTTTTTAGGTCATAATTTTCTAAAGGTGAGAGCCCAAAACTGCTCAGTGGTTTTGCGTTTCTTTATAAGCATGCTCATTAAATGTATAGCACTTTTAAATGCCAAGAGGCATGTTTGTACGTAGCTGAGGGGCCATTTCCTCCTGTACATTCCCACTTCCAATAAATCTGCCCCGCGGGTAGACTGTTTTTCAGGAGTCTGACTTACACAAAGCTGATTTCACAAAACAAAGGCAGTGTTGGCTGACGGAGGCCACCTTTCCTCCCTCTCACTACTCAAACCAGGGCCTGAGCTTGTATCTGGGCAAGGATTTGTTTGTCACCATGCTGTGCTTCCCACTATTTTCATCTGCTAGATTTTCCCGTTACTTCCATTTTTCCTGTCCCTGGTTCCTACCATCTATCCCCAGGCTGTTTAGTGGTTTTTGCACTGATTCTCCTTCCAGCTCTCAGCCTCTAGATGGCACTGATTCTTCACTGAGAAGACATTGCTATTTTTCTAAACCAGATTTAAAAGCAAACAAAAATGTCTCCAAGACCTATGGGATATGCCCACACTAATACAAATTAGCCAGTCTTCAGGGAAACAGCAAAATCCTGGGATTTATATTTTTATTTTTTTATAAATTATATATAAGGCAACATGAATACACAGCAGGCTGAAGGAGAACAGCATTATTCCCTTCATCAGTACATGTGCTTCAGATTCAGCTTGCTGTATTCGGGGAATTGCCTGGGCTGTTCTACACGGCTGCAGGAGAGTGATCAAACTTCCAATAAGCCTGGGGTTATTTTAAACGATATGGACAGATCTGGCTGGTAAATGCAGTTTTACCCTTGAACACATCTTAGTTCAGACAAATCAGGGAATAAGTGCTGTAAAAGCTGCTTATTGAACCAGGGTGGAACACCTGCAAAGAAGATCTTACTACACTCAAATACAATGTTGTGATGTGATGTCCCCATCCACATGATGGATATCCAAACACATTTGAAAAATTCTGGATGTTAGTATTTTACAATAGCGAGTGTTTGAATGGCTAAACAAGGTCTGCTGAAATAGAATTAGTTTAGGTTAAATCTAGATTATAACTCCTTACTGCTTCCAAATTCAATTTCTCAATGCAGACTCCTGGCAGATCAGTAAGGTAACAGCATTTCAAACAGAACTCACAAATTCTTAAAGAAAATCACATTTTTTTTTTTCCTTTAAAGCAAACATGCCTCAAATCTTTTTTTTTTTTTTTTTTTTTTAATGTGCATATTAAGAAAAAAAAATATCTTCTGTTAAGGAGCAAAGAATGTTTACCTGGCACCTAGCAAAATTTTGGAGAGCTGTAAGTAACACAATGGATGCAGTTTTTATACATGAATAACCATCAAGGCAATCTGTTTTTCCGAACTTATTGCTGCCTAAGATTTTTCTACAGTTCCCAAAGATAATGTAATGAATATCGAGGGTTCTGCTTCCCTCAAAGAGGTATGCCTTTTCCAAAGTCTATATTTCACTTCTGCATTCAATTCACCTTTAAACTGAATCTGAAAAATTACATGTGGGCTTTTATGCCCCAGTCCACCAAGTCTTTGTTGTAAAAGGGATCTTCAACTAAAGAAATGACAAGACTAATTTCTCGTTGGCATAGTGACACAGCAGCAATAGGCTATATAAAACTTTCAAATGGTTTATATTAGGTGCCTATAGAAGATATTGTCTTCATATTTGATGAACCCTAGTTAGGCATTTGTTCTGTGATGAGATACAGCTACCCAGGTACTATTAAGAGCTAAAGCAATAGATCATTTTTTCATTTCTGGTGATGCAACGTGCTGTGGGAACTCTGGACAAATGAAGCTGAAAGTCTCATATAAAATGAGAAGGCACCTAGCTGTCATCTTTAGGGAATACCTTGATCAGTTTGAGAAAAACAGAATATAAAACCTATCCTCTAAGGGTTATTGCAGGATTAAAAACAAAACATTCAGAAGAGTAAAATAATCTTTCTTCTAAGGGTTCCATACTTATCTACCTGCTCATTCAAACATACCTTGAAAGTTGTGGTTTAATCCAGCTGGCAAATAAGCACCACACAGCTGTTCGCTCACCCTTCCCCCTTCCTCTCTTTTCAGTTTCACTGAAAACAAACAAGGTGAAGGAAATACTCCATCTCCTCAACATTAAACAACTATAGAACCCAGCAACACTTACCTGCCAGCTTCTGAACTTGAGTAACTTCCAAGTTACTTCCCAGTGAAGTCAGACCACCAGGGTTATCCTGTACTGAGAAGGCACCTTCAGCACTGCTAGCTCATAGAGTCTCTAAACCTATTTCACAGAGATGGTAGAAAACATGAAGAAAAAGCAGCCTGCTAGGGAATATTAAGTCCTTGAGTCCATTTCACCAGGACAGCAGAGAAGCACCCTAGGTAACCTAAGCTTCAAACTCCCCTAGGGAGGCAATTCTTCCCATAAGTCCTCATGCTTCCTATATAGCAAAGGTCAGATGATCCCCACCTGGCAGATTTCACCTAACAAGGGTGGAGCCAAAAGACCTTGTGGAATAGGCTCGTCTACCTGGATTCAATGTTTTAAGGTCAATTGCTCCTTATTGCTAATAGAAATAACCTGACAAGGGGCTTAGTGCTTAGAGGTGACCTAAGGAATTAACTACAAAAGGTGCACAAGGGTCATATTTCTGCTAGTCATTCTGTGAGGAAAATTAGTACAGAGCCTGTTAAAATAAGATCAATAAACATAAATAAAAGAAATACATTAAAAAAAAAAAAAAAAGACCTAGAAGACAAAATTGCCATCATAGATTTTCATCTGTCTAGTCACGACAGATAAAGAACATAGCAGTCAGGAAGAATTTTCTTGACATTAATGTTGTTTAAATTTGCTTTTCTGAGATCTCTTCTTTATGCGGGACTTTTAAAAATCTAGCACCATGACCTCTGACTGCAGTATTTACTTGGGCTGCATATTAACTATCATGTAGAAGTGCCAGGATCCAGATCCTCACTCCCTGTTCAGGTCAAGGACCGGGATGAAAGTTTTGGCTTTAATTTGGTTACATGACTACATTACTGTTGTTGTGGTTTCCCCCAACCAGCAGCTAAGCACTCAGCAGCCGTTCGCTCACCCTCCCCCCTCCCTCTCTGGGATGGGGGAGAGAAATAGGAAAATGAAGCCTGTGGGTCGAGACAGAGACAGTTTATTAAGACAGGAAGAAAAAAAATAATAATAACAATGAGAATAGTACTGCTACTACTAATGTGTACAGAATAAGTGATGCACAATGCAATTGCTCACCACCCGCTGACCGATGCCCAGCCTATCCCCGAGCAGATGGCCCCCCATCCTTGCTAGGCTCCCCTAGCATTACGTCGGAGGGTATGGAATACCCCTTTGGCCAGTTTGGGTCAGCTATCCTGGGTCTGTCCCCTCACAGCTCCTGCTGCACCCCCATCCTGCCCATTGGCAGGACAGAGCGAGAAGCTGAAACATCCTTGGCTTAGTATAAGCACTGCTCTGCAACAATTAAAACATCAGCATGGTATCAACACTCTTTTCATCCTAATCCATGACTTAGCATCCTATCAGCTCCTAGGAGGAAAATTAACTCTATCCTAGCTGAAACATGGACAGCTGCTTTCTGGCAGGTCGTGGGGAGAAGAGTGGCTGGCTTGGGGGAGCTTCTGTACACACAGTTTTTAGGCTGCAGCCAAAGTGTTTCTCTAGATCTGGTAGTCTGAAGATGTTTGAGTGGTTAGAAAGCTGCCTGGCAGAGAAGGACATGGGAGTATTGGTTAATAGCCAGCTGAATATGAGCCAGCAGTGTGCTCAGGTGGCCAAGAAGACCAACAGCATCCTGGCTTGCATAAGAAACAGTGTGGCCAGCAGGGCTAGGGAAGTGATTGTCCCCCTTTACTCGGCTCTTGTGAGGCCACACCTCGAGTACTGTGTTCAGTTTTGGGCCCCTCGCTACAAGAAGAACATCGAGGTGCTCGAGTGACTCCAGAGAAGGGCAATGAAGCTGGTGAGGAGTCTGGAGAACAAGTCCTACGAGGAGCGGCTGCGGGAGCTGGGATTGTTCAGCCTGGAGAAGGCTGAGGGGCGACCTTATCACACTCTACAGGTACCTCAAAAGAGGCTGTAGCGAGGTGGGGGTTGGTCTGTTCTCCCACGTGCCTGGTGACAGGATGAGGGGGAATGGGCTTAAGCTGCACCAGGGGAGGTTTAGGTTGGACATTAGGAAGAACTTCTTTACTGAAAGGGTTGTGAGGCATTGGAACGGGCTGCCCAGGGAAGTGGTGGAGTCACCATCCCTGGAGGTCTTTAAAAGATGTTTAGATGTAGAGCTTAGGGATATGGTTTAGTGGAGGACTTGTTAGTGTTAGGTCAGAGGTTGGACTCAGTGATCTTGGAGGTCTCTTCCAACCAGGATGATTCTGTGATTCTGTTGCAGTCTCCAAGCTCAGAGCCAACCACCTATTAGTCTGGCGCAAATTAGTTTGTGTTCCTTGCATTAGCTGTTCCTTCACCTCCTCTTCATATACAAGGTGTGGTGGTTTTACTCAGGTAAGCAGCCAAGCTCCACCACAACTGCTCTCTCACTCCCCCTCTCCTCAAAGAGGAAGGGGGAGAAAATACAACACAGAGAACTCGAGGTTTGAGATGAGGAAAGTTTAATTAAAGGGAAAGGGAATGGGGAAGAAAAACAGAAACAAAAGAAACAATCAGTCCGCGGGGAAGCACAGAGAGAGAGAAAAAAAATTATTCTCTACTTCCCATCAACGAGTGGTGTTTGGCCATGTCCTAGGAAGCAGGGCCTCAAACGCGTAGTGGTTGTTCAGAAGGAACAGGCCCCTCCCCCACGAGAGCCCCCCCTTCTATTGCTGACTGTGACATCAGGTGTAATGGAATATCCCATTGTTTGGTTTAGGTCAGCTGCCCCGGCAATGTCCCGTCCCCATCACTTGCCCACCCCTCTGCGCCCCAGCGACTCTGCGCCCCAGCGACTCTGCGCCCCAGCGACTCTGCGCCCCAGCGACTCTGCGCCCCAGCGACTCTGCGCCCCAGCGACTCTGCGCCCCAGCGACTCTGCGCCCCAGCGACTCTGCGCCCCAGCGACTCTGCGCCCCAGCGACTCTGCGCCCCAGCGACTCTGCGCCCCAGCGACTCTGCGCCCCAGCGACTCTGCGCCCCAGCGACTCTGCGCCCCAGCGACTCTGCGCCCCAGCGACTCTGCGCCCCAGCGACTCTGCGCCCCAGCGACTCTGCGCCCCAGCGACTCTGCGCCCCAGCGACTCTGCGCCCCAGCGACTCTGCGCCCCAGCGACTCTGCGCCCCAGCGACTCTGCGCCCCAGCGACTCTGCGCCCCAGCGACTCTGCGCCCCAGCGACTCTGCGCCCCAGCGACTCTGCGCCCCAGCGACTCTGCGCCCCAGCGACTCTGCGCCCCAGCGACTCTGCGCCCCAGCGACTCTGCGCCCCAGCGACTCTGCGCCCCAGCGACTCTGCGCCCCAGCGACTCTGCGCCCCAGCGACTCTGCGCCCCAGCGACTCTGCGCCCCAGCGACTCTGCGCCCCAGCGACTCTGCGCCCCAGCGACTCTGCGCCCCAGCGACTCTGCGCCCCAGCGACTCTGCGCCCCAGCGACTCTGCGCCCCAGCGACTCTGCGCCCCAGCGACTCTGCGCCCCAGCGACTCTGCGCCCCAGCGACTCTGCGCCCCAGCGACTCTGCGCCCCAGCGACTCTGCGCCCCAGCGACTCTGCGCCCCAGCGACTCTGCGCCCCAGCGACTCTGCGCCCCAGCGACTCTGCGCCCCAGCGACTCTGCGCCCCAGCGACTCTGCGCCCCAGCGACTCTGCGCCCCAGCGACTCTGCGCCCCAGCGACTCTGCGCCCCAGCGACTCTGCGCCCCAGCGACTCTGCGCCCCAGCGACTCTGCGCCCCAGCGACTCTGCGCCCCAGCGACTCTGCGCCCCAGCGACTCTGCGCCCCAGCGACTCTGCGCCCCAGCGACTCTGCGCCCCAGCGACTCTGCGCCCCAGCGACTCTGCGCCCCAGCGACTCTGCGCCCCAGCGACTCTGCGCCCCAGCGACTCTGCGCCCCAGCGACTCTGCGCCCCAGCGACTCTGCGCCCCAGCGACTCTGCGCCCCAGCGACTCTGCGCCCCAGCGACTCTGCGCCCCAGCGACTCTGCGCCCCAGCGACTCTGCGCCCCAGCGACTCTGCGCCCCAGCGACTCTGCGCCCCAGCGACTCTGCGCCCCAGCGACTCTGCGCCCCAGCGACTCTGCGCCCCAGCGACTCTGCGCCCCAGCGACTCTGCGCCCCAGCGACTCTGCGCCCCAGCGACTCTGCGCCCCAGCGACTCTGCGCCCCAGCGACTCTGCGCCCCAGCGACTCTGCGCCCCAGCGACTCTGCGCCCCAGCGACTCTGCGCCCCAGCGACTCTGCGCCCCAGCGACTCTGCGCCCCAGCGACTCTGCGCCCCAGCGACTCTGCGCCCCAGCGACTCTGCGCCCCAGCGACTCTGCGCCCCAGCGACTCTGCGCCCCAGCGACTCTGCGCCCCAGCGACTCTGCGCCCCAGCGACTCTGCGCCCCAGCGACTCTGCGCCCCAGCGACTCTGCGCCCCAGCGACTCTGCGCCCCAGCGACTCTGCGCCCCAGCGACTCTGCGCCCCAGCGACTCTGCGCCCCAGCGACTCTGCGCCCCAGCGACTCTGCGCCCCAGCGACTCTGCGCCCCAGCGACTCTGCGCCCCAGCGACTCTGCGCCCCAGCGACTCTGCGCCCCAGCGACTCTGCGCCCCAGCGACTCTGCGCCCCAGCGACTCTGCGCCCCAGCGACTCTGCGCCCCAGCGACTCTGCGCCCCAGCGACTCTGCGCCCCAGCGACTCTGCGCCCCAGCGACTCTGCGCCCCAGCGACTCTGCGCCCCAGCGACTCTGCGCCCCAGCGACTCTGCGCCCCAGCGACTCTGCGCCCCAGCGACTCTGCGCCCCAGCGACTCTGCGCCCCAGCGACTCTGCGCCCCAGCGACTCTGCGCCCCAGCGACTCTGCGCCCCAGCGACTCTGCGCCCCAGCGACTCTGCGCCCCAGCGACTCTGCGCCCCAGCGACTCTGCGCCCCAGCGACTCTGCGCCCCAGCGACTCTGCGCCCCAGCGACTCTGCGCCCCAGCGACTCTGCGCCCCAGCGACTCTGCGCCCCAGCGACTCTGCGCCCCAGCGACTCTGCGCCCCAGCGACTCTGCGCCCCAGCGACTCTGCGCCCCAGCGACTCTGCGCCCCAGCGACTCTGCGCCCCAGCGACTCTGCGCCCCAGCGACTCTGCGCCCCAGCGACTCTGCGCCCCAGCGACTCTGCGCCCCAGCGACTCTGCGCCCCAGCGACTCTGCGCCCCAGCGACTCTGCGCCCCAGCGACTCTGCGCCCCAGCGACTCTGCGCCCCAGCGACTCTGCGCCCCAGCGACTCTGCGCCCCAGCGACTCTGCGCCCCAGCGACTCTGCGCCCCAGCGACTCTGCGCCCCAGCGACTCTGCGCCCCAGCGACTCTGCGCCCCAGCGACTCTGCGCCCCAGCGACTCTGCGCCCCAGCGACTCTGCGCCCCAGCGACTCTGCGCCCCAGCGACTCTGCGCCCCAGCGACTCTGCGCCCCAGCGACTCTGCGCCCCAGCGACTCTGCGCCCCAGCGACTCTGCGCCCCAGCGACTCTGCGCCCCAGCGACTCTGCGCCCCAGCGACTCTGCGCCCCAGCGACTCTGCGCCCCAGCGACTCTGCGCCCCAGCGACTCTGCGCCCCAGCGACTCTGCGCCCCAGCGACTCTGCGCCCCAGCGACTCTGCGCCCCAGCGACTCTGCGCCCCAGCGACTCTGCGCCCCAGCGACTCTGCGCCCCAGCGACTCTGCGCCCCAGCGACTCTGCGCCCCAGCGACTCTGCGCCCCAGCGACTCTGCGCCCCAGCGACTCTGCGCCCCAGCGACTCTGCGCCCCAGCGACTCTGCGCCCCAGCGACTCTGCGCCCCAGCGACTCTGCGCCCCAGCGACTCTGCGCCCCAGCGACTCTGCGCCCCAGCGACTCTGCGCCCCAGCGACTCTGCGCCCCAGCGACTCTGCGCCCCAGCGACTCTGCGCCCCAGCGACTCTGCGCCCCAGCGACTCTGCGCCCCAGCGACTCTGCGCCCCAGCGACTCTGCGCCCCAGCGACTCTGCGCCCCAGCGACTCTGCGCCCCAGCGACTCTGCGCCCCAGCGACTCTGCGCCCCAGCGACTCTGCGCCCCAGCGACTCTGCGCCCCAGCGACTCTGCGCCCCAGCGACTCTGCGCCCCAGCGACTCTGCGCCCCAGCGACTCTGCGCCCCAGCGACTCTGCGCCCCAGCGACTCTGCGCCCCAGCGACTCTGCGCCCCAGCGACTCTGCGCCCCAGCGACTCTGCGCCCCAGCGACTCTGCGCCCCAGCGACTCTGCGCCCCAGCGACTCTGCGCCCCAGCGACTCTGCGCCCCAGCGACTCTGCGCCCCAGCGACTCTGCGCCCCAGCGACTCTGCGCCCCAGCGACTCTGCGCCCCAGCGACTCTGCGCCCCAGCGACTCTGCGCCCCAGCGACTCTGCGCCCCAGCGACTCTGCGCCCCAGCGACTCTGCGCCCCAGCGACTCTGCGCCCCAGCGACTCTGCGCCCCAGCGACTCTGCGCCCCAGCGACTCTGCGCCCCAGCGACTCTGCGCCCCAGCGACTCTGCGCCCCAGCGACTCTGCGCCCCAGCGACTCTGCGCCCCAGCGACTCTGCGCCCCAGCGACTCTGCGCCCCAGCGACTCTGCGCCCCAGCGACTCTGCGCCCCAGCGACTCTGCGCCCCAGCGACTCTGCGCCCCAGCGACTCTGCGCCCCAGCGACTCTGCGCCCCAGCGACTCTGCGCCCCAGCGACTCTGCGCCCCAGCGACTCTGCGCCCCAGCGACTCTGCGCCCCAGCGACTCTGCGCCCCAGCGACTCTGCGCCCCAGCGACTCTGCGCCCCAGCGACTCTGCGCCCCAGCGACTCTGCGCCCCAGCGACTCTGCGCCCCAGCGACTCTGCGCCCCAGCGACTCTGCGCCCCAGCGACTCTGCGCCCCAGCGACTCTGCGCCCCAGCGACTCTGCGCCCCAGCGACTCTGCGCCCCAGCGACTCTGCGCCCCAGCGACTCTGCGCCCCAGCGACTCTGCGCCCCAGCGACTCTGCGCCCCAGCGACTCTGCGCCCCAGCGACTCTGCGCCCCAGCGACTCTGCGCCCCAGCGACTCTGCGCCCCAGCGACTCTGCGCCCCAGCGACTCTGCGCCCCAGCGACTCTGCGCCCCAGCGACTCTGCGCCCCAGCGACTCTGCGCCCCAGCGACTCTGCGCCCCAGCGACTCTGCGCCCCAGCGACTCTGCGCCCCAGCGACTCTGCGCCCCAGCGACTCTGCGCCCCAGCGACTCTGCGCCCCAGCGACTCTGCGCCCCAGCGACTCTGCGCCCCAGCGACTCTGCGCCCCAGCGACTCTGCGCCCCAGCGACTCTGCGCCCCAGCGACTCTGCGCCCCAGCGACTCTGCGCCCCAGCGACTCTGCGCCCCAGCGACTCTGCGCCCCAGCGACTCTGCGCCCCAGCGACTCTGCGCCCCAGCGACTCTGCGCCCCAGCGACTCTGCGCCCCAGCGACTCTGCGCCCCAGCGACTCTGCGCCCCAGCGACTCTGCGCCCCAGCGACTCTGCGCCCCAGCGACTCTGCGCCCCAGCGACTCTGCGCCCCAGCGACTCTGCGCCCCAGCGACTCTGCGCCCCAGCGACTCTGCGCCCCAGCGACTCTGCGCCCCAGCGACTCTGCGCCCCAGCGACTCTGCGCCCCAGCGACTCTGCGCCCCAGCGACTCTGCGCCCCAGCGACTCTGCGCCCCAGCGACTCTGCGCCCCAGCGACTCTGCGCCCCAGCGACTCTGCGCCCCAGCGACTCTGCGCCCCAGCGACTCTGCGCCCCAGCGACTCTGCGCCCCAGCGACTCTGCGCCCCAGCGACTCTGCGCCCCAGCGACTCTGCGCCCCAGCGACTCTGCGCCCCAGCGACTCTGCGCCCCAGCGACTCTGCGCCCCAGCGACTCTGCGCCCCAGCGACTCTGCGCCCCAGCGACTCTGCGCCCCAGCGACTCTGCGCCCCAGCGACTCTGCGCCCCAGCGACTCTGCGCCCCAGCGACTCTGCGCCCCAGCGACTCTGCGCCCCAGCGACTCTGCGCCCCAGCGACTCTGCGCCCCAGCGACTCTGCGCCCCAGCGACTCTGCGCCCCAGCGACTCTGCGCCCCAGCGACTCTGCGCCCCAGCGACTCTGCGCCCCAGCGACTCTGCGCCCCAGCGACTCTGCGCCCCAGCGACTCTGCGCCCCAGCGACTCTGCGCCCCAGCGACTCTGCGCCCCAGCGACTCTGCGCCCCAGCGACTCTGCGCCCCAGCGACTCTGCGCCCCAGCGACTCTGCGCCCCAGCGACTCTGCGCCCCAGCGACTCTGCGCCCCAGCGACTCTGCGCCCCAGCGACTCTGCGCCCCAGCGACTCTGCGCCCCAGCGACTCTGCGCCCCAGCGACTCTGCGCCCCAGCGACTCTGCGCCCCAGCGACTCTGCGCCCCAGCGACTCTGCGCCCCAGCGACTCTGCGCCCCAGCGACTCTGCGCCCCAGCGACTCTGCGCCCCAGCGACTCTGCGCCCCAGCGACTCTGCGCCCCAGCGACTCTGCGCCCCAGCGACTCTGCGCCCCAGCGACTCTGCGCCCCAGCGACTCTGCGCCCCAGCGACTCTGCGCCCCAGCGACTCTGCGCCCCAGCGACTCTGCGCCCCAGCGACTCTGCGCCCCAGCGACTCTGCGCCCCAGCGACTCTGCGCCCCAGCGACTCTGCGCCCCAGCGACTCTGCGCCCCAGCGACTCTGCGCCCCAGCGACTCTGCGCCCCAGCGACTCTGCGCCCCAGCGACTCTGCGCCCCAGCGACTCTGCGCCCCAGCGACTCTGCGCCCCAGCGACTCTGCGCCCCAGCGACTCTGCGCCCCAGCGACTCTGCGCCCCAGCGACTCTGCGCCCCAGCGACTCTGCGCCCCAGCGACTCTGCGCCCCAGCGACTCTGCGCCCCAGCGACTCTGCGCCCCAGCGACTCTGCGCCCCAGCGACTCTGCGCCCCAGCGACTCTGCGCCCCAGCGACTCTGCGCCCCAGCGACTCTGCGCCCCAGCGACTCTGCGCCCCAGCGACTCTGCGCCCCAGCGACTCTGCGCCCCAGCGACTCTGCGCCCCAGCGACTCTGCGCCCCAGCGACTCTGCGCCCCAGCGACTCTGCGCCCCAGCGACTCTGCGCCCCAGCGACTCTGCGCCCCAGCGACTCTGCGCCCCAGCGACTCTGCGCCCCAGCGACTCTGCGCCCCAGCGACTCTGCGCCCCAGCGACTCTGCGCCCCAGCGACTCTGCGCCCCAGCGACTCTGCGCCCCAGCGACTCTGCGCCCCAGCGACTCTGCGCCCCAGCGACTCTGCGCCCCAGCGACTCTGCGCCCCAGCGACTCTGCGCCCCAGCGACTCTGCGCCCCAGCGACTCTGCGCCCCAGCGACTCTGCGCCCCAGCGACTCTGCGCCCCAGCGACTCTGCGCCCCAGCGACTCTGCGCCCCAGCGACTCTGCGCCCCAGCGACTCTGCGCCCCAGCGACTCTGCGCCCCAGCGACTCTGCGCCCCAGCGACTCTGCGCCCCAGCGACTCTGCGCCCCAGCGACTCTGCGCCCCAGCGACTCTGCGCCCCAGCGACTCTGCGCCCCAGCGACTCTGCGCCCCAGCGACTCTGCGCCCCAGCGACTCTGCGCCCCAGCGACTCTGCGCCCCAGCGACTCTGCGCCCCAGCGACTCTGCGCCCCAGCGACTCTGCGCCCCAGCGACTCTGCGCCCCAGCGACTCTGCGCCCCAGCGACTCTGCGCCCCAGCGACTCTGCGCCCCAGCGACTCTGCGCCCCAGCGACTCTGCGCCCCAGCGACTCTGCGCCCCAGCGACTCTGCGCCCCAGCGACTCTGCGCCCCAGCGACTCTGCGCCCCAGCGACTCTGCGCCCCAGCGACTCTGCGCCCCAGCGACTCTGCGCCCCAGCGACTCTGCGCCCCAGCGACTCTGCGCCCCAGCGACTCTGCGCCCCAGCGACTCTGCGCCCCAGCGACTCTGCGCCCCAGCGACTCTGCGCCCCAGCGACTCTGCGCCCCAGCGACTCTGCGCCCCAGCGACTCTGCGCCCCAGCGACTCTGCGCCCCAGCGACTCTGCGCCCCAGCGACTCTGCGCCCCAGCGACTCTGCGCCCCAGCGACTCTGCGCCCCAGCGACTCTGCGCCCCAGCGACTCTGCGCCCCAGCGACTCTGCGCCCCAGCGACTCTGCGCCCCAGCGACTCTGCGCCCCAGCGACTCTGCGCCCCAGCGACTCTGCGCCCCAGCGACTCTGCGCCCCAGCGACTCTGCGCCCCAGCGACTCTGCGCCCCAGCGACTCTGCGCCCCAGCGACTCTGCGCCCCAGCGACTCTGCGCCCCAGCGACTCTGCGCCCCAGCGACTCTGCGCCCCAGCGACTCTGCGCCCCAGCGACTCTGCGCCCCAGCGACTCTGCGCCCCAGCGACTCTGCGCCCCAGCGACTCTGCGCCCCAGCGACTCTGCGCCCCAGCGACTCTGCGCCCCAGCGACTCTGCGCCCCAGCGACTCTGCGCCCCAGCGACTCTGCGCCCCAGCGACTCTGCGCCCCAGCGACTCTGCGCCCCAGCGACTCTGCGCCCCAGCGACTCTGCGCCCCAGCGACTCTGCGCCCCAGCGACTCTGCGCCCCAGCGACTCTGCGCCCCAGCGACTCTGCGCCCCAGCGACTCTGCGCCCCAGCGACTCTGCGCCCCAGCGACTCTGCGCCCCAGCGACTCTGCGCCCCAGCGACTCTGCGCCCCAGCGACTCTGCGCCCCAGCGACTCTGCGCCCCAGCGACTCTGCGCCCCAGCGACTCTGCGCCCCAGCGACTCTGCGCCCCAGCGACTCTGCGCCCCAGCGACTCTGCGCCCCAGCGACTCTGCGCCCCAGCGACTCTGCGCCCCAGCGACTCTGCGCCCCAGCGACTCTGCGCCCCAGCGACTCTGCGCCCCAGCGACTCTGCGCCCCAGCGACTCTGCGCCCCAGCGACTCTGCGCCCCAGCGACTCTGCGCCCCAGCGACTCTGCGCCCCAGCGACTCTGCGCCCCAGCGACTCTGCGCCCCAGCGACTCTGCGCCCCAGCGACTCTGCGCCCCAGCGACTCTGCGCCCCAGCGACTCTGCGCCCCAGCGACTCTGCGCCCCAGCGACTCTGCGCCCCAGCGACTCTGCGCCCCAGCGACTCTGCGCCCCAGCGACTCTGCGCCCCAGCGACTCTGCGCCCCAGCGACTCTGCGCCCCAGCGACTCTGCGCCCCAGCGACTCTGCGCCCCAGCGACTCTGCGCCCCAGCGACTCTGCGCCCCAGCGACTCTGCGCCCCAGCGACTCTGCGCCCCAGCGACTCTGCGCCCCAGCGACTCTGCGCCCCAGCGACTCTGCGCCCCAGCGACTCTGCGCCCCAGCGACTCTGCGCCCCAGCGACTCTGCGCCCCAGCGACTCTGCGCCCCAGCGACTCTGCGCCCCAGCGACTCTGCGCCCCAGCGACTCTGCGCCCCAGCGACTCTGCGCCCCAGCGACTCTGCGCCCCAGCGACTCTGCGCCCCAGCGACTCTGCGCCCCAGCGACTCTGCGCCCCAGCGACTCTGCGCCCCAGCGACTCTGCGCCCCAGCGACTCTGCGCCCCAGCGACTCTGCGCCCCAGCGACTCTGCGCCCCAGCGACTCTGCGCCCCAGCGACTCTGCGCCCCAGCGACTCTGCGCCCCAGCGACTCTGCGCCCCAGCGACTCTGCGCCCCAGCGACTCTGCGCCCCAGCGACTCTGCGCCCCAGCGACTCTGCGCCCCAGCGACTCTGCGCCCCAGCGACTCTGCGCCCCAGCGACTCTGCGCCCCAGCGACTCTGCGCCCCAGCGACTCTGCGCCCCAGCGACTCTGCGCCCCAGCGACTCTGCGCCCCAGCGACTCTGCGCCCCAGCGACTCTGCGCCCCAGCGACTCTGCGCCCCAGCGACTCTGCGCCCCAGCGACTCTGCGCCCCAGCGACTCTGCGCCCCAGCGACTCTGCGCCCCAGCGACTCTGCGCCCCAGCGACTCTGCGCCCCAGCGACTCTGCGCCCCAGCGACTCTGCGCCCCAGCGACTCTGCGCCCCAGCGACTCTGCGCCCCAGCGACTCTGCGCCCCAGCGACTCTGCGCCCCAGCGACTCTGCGCCCCAGCGACTCTGCGCCCCAGCGACTCTGCGCCCCAGCGACTCTGCGCCCCAGCGACTCTGCGCCCCAGCGACTCTGCGCCCCAGCGACTCTGCGCCCCAGCGACTCTGCGCCCCAGCGACTCTGCGCCCCAGCGACTCTGCGCCCCAGCGACTCTGCGCCCCAGCGACTCTGCGCCCCAGCGACTCTGCGCCCCAGCGACTCTGCGCCCCAGCGACTCTGCGCCCCAGCGACTCTGCGCCCCAGCGACTCTGCGCCCCAGCGACTCTGCGCCCCAGCGACTCTGCGCCCCAGCGACTCTGCGCCCCAGCGACTCTGCGCCCCAGCGACTCTGCGCCCCAGCGACTCTGCGCCCCAGCGACTCTGCGCCCCAGCGACTCTGCGCCCCAGCGACTCTGCGCCCCAGCGACTCTGCGCCCCAGCGACTCTGCGCCCCAGCGACTCTGCGCCCCAGCGACTCTGCGCCCCAGCGACTCTGCGCCCCAGCGACTCTGCGCCCCAGCGACTCTGCGCCCAGCGACTCTGCGCCCCAGCGACTCTGCGCCCCAGCGACTCTGCGCCCCAGCGACTCTGCGCCCCAGCGACTCTGCGCCCCAGCGACTCTGGCGCCCCAGCGACTCTGCGCCCCAGCGACTCTGCGCCCCAGCGACTCTGCGCCCCAGCGACTCTGCGCCCCAGCGACTCTGCGCCCCAGCGACTCTGCGCCCCAGCGACTCTGCGCCCCAGCGACTCTGCGCCCCAGCGACTCTGCGCCCCAGCGACTCTGCGCCCCAGCGACTCTGCGCCCCAGCGACTCTGCGCCCCAGCGACTCTGCGCCCCAGCGACTCTGCGCCCCAGCGACTCTGCGCCCCAGCGACTCTGCGCCCCAGCGACTCTGCGCCCCAGCGACTCTGCGCCCCAGCGACTCTGCGCCCCAGCGACTCTGCGCCCCGCGACTCTGCGCCAGCGACTCTGCGCCCCAGCGACTCTGCGCCCCAGCGACTCTGCGCCCCAGCGACTCTGCGCCCCAGCGACTCTGCGCCCCAGCGACTCTGCGCCGCCCCAGCGACTCTGCGCCCCAGCGACTCTGCGCCCCAGCGACTCTGCGCCCCAGCGACTCTGCGCCCCAGCGACTCTGCGCCCCAGCGACTCTGCGCCCCAGCGACTCTGCGCCCCAGCGACTCTGCGCCCCAGCGACTCTGCGCCCCAGCGACTCTGCGCCCCAGCGACTCTGCGCCCCAGCGACTCTGCGCCCCAGCGACTCTGCGCCCCAGCGACTCTGCGCCCCAGCGACTCTGCGCCCCAGCGACTCTGCGCCCCAGCGACTCTGCGCCCCAGCGACTCTGCGCCCCAGCGACTCTGCGCCCCAGCGACTCTGCGCCCCAGCGACTCTGCGCCCCAGCGACTCTGCGCCCCAGCGACTCTGCGCCCCAGCGACTCTGCGCCCCAGCGACTCTGCGCCCCAGCGACTCTGCGCCCCAGCGACTCTGCGCCCCAGCGACTCTGCGCCCCAGCGACTCTGCGCCCCAGCGACTCTGCGCCCCAGCGACTCTGCGCCCCAGCGACTCTGCGCCCCAGCGACTCTGCGCCCCAGCGACTCTGCGCCCCAGCGACTCTGCGCCCCAGCGACTCTGCGCCCCAGCGACTCTGCGCCCCAGCGACTCTGCGCCCCAGCGACTCTGCGCCCCAGCGACTCTGCGCCCCAGCGACTCTGCGCCCCAGCGACTCTGCGCCCCAGCGACTCTGCGCCCCAGCGACTCTGCGCCCCAGCGACTCTGCGCCCCAGCGACTCTGCGCCCCAGCGACTCTGCGCCCCAGCGACTCTGCGCCCCAGCGACTCTGCGCCCCAGCGACTCTGCGCCCCAGCGACTCTGCGCCCCAGCGACTCTGCGCCCCAGCGACTCTGCGCCCCAGCGACTCTGCGCCCCAGCGACTCTGCGCCCCAGCGACTCTGCGCCCCAGCGACTCTGCGCCCCAGCGACTCTGCGCCCCAGCGACTCTGCGCCCCAGCGACTCTGCGCCCCAGCGACTCTGCGCCCCAGCGACTCTGCGCCCCAGCGACTCTGCGCCCCAGCGACTCTGCGCCCCAGCGACTCTGCGCCCCAGCGACTCTGCGCCCCAGCGACTCTGCGCCCCAGCGACTCTGCGCCCCAGCGACTCTGCGCCCCAGCGACTCTGCGCCCCAGCGACTCTGCGCCCCAGCGACTCTGCGCCCCAGCGACTCTGCGCCCCAGCGACTCTGCGCCCCAGCGACTCTGCGCCCCAGCGACTCTGCGCCCCAGCGACTCTGCGCCCCAGCGACTCTGCGCCCCAGCGACTCTGCGCCCCAGCGACTCTGCGCCCCAGCGACTCTGCGCCCCAGCGACTCTGCGCCCCAGCGACTCTGCGCCCCAGCGACTCTGCGCCCCAGCGACTCTGCGCCCCAGCGACTCTGCGCCCCAGCGACTCTGCGCCCCAGCGACTCTGCGCCCCAGCGACTCTGCGCCCCAGCGACTCTGCGCCCCAGCGACTCTGCGCCCCAGCGACTCTGCGCCCCAGCGACTCTGCGCCCCAGCGACTCTGCGCCCCAGCGACTCTGCGCCCCAGCGACTCTGCGCCCCAGCGACTCTGCGCCCCAGCGACTCTGCGCCCCAGCGACTCTGCGCCCCAGCGACTCTGCGCCCCAGCGACTCTGCGCCCCAGCGACTCTGCGCCCCAGCGACTCTGCGCCCCAGCGACTCTGCGCCCCAGCGACTCTGCGCCCCAGCGACTCTGCGCCCCAGCGACTCTGCGCCCCAGCGACTCTGCGCCCCAGCGACTCTGCGCCCCAGCGACTCTGCGCCCCAGCGACTCTGCGCCCCAGCGACTCTGCGCCCCAGCGACTCTGCGCCCCAGCGACTCTGCGCCCCAGCGACTCTGCGCCCCAGCGACTCTGCGCCCCAGCGACTCTGCGCCCCAGCGACTCTGCGCCCCAGCGACTCTGCGCCCCAGCGACTCTGCGCCCCAGCGACTCTGCGCCCCAGCGACTCTGCGCCCCAGCGACTCTGCGCCCCAGCGACTCTGCGCCCCAGCGACTCTGCGCCCCAGCGACTCTGCGCCCCAGCGACTCTGCGCCCCAGCGACTCTGCGCCCCAGCGACTCTGCGCCCCAGCGACTCTGCGCCCCAGCGACTCTGCGCCCCAGCGACTCTGCGCCCCAGCGACTCTGCGCCCCAGCGACTCTGCGCCCCAGCGACTCTGCGCCCCAGCGACTCTGCGCCCCAGCGACTCTGCGCCCCAGCGACTCTGCGCCCCAGCGACTCTGCGCCCCAGCGACTCTGCGCCCCAGCGACTCTGCGCCCCAGCGACTCTGCGCCCCAGCGACTCTGCGCCCCAGCGACTCTGCGCCCCAGCGACTCTGCGCCCCAGCGACTCTGCGCCCCAGCGACTCTGCGCCCCAGCGACTCTGCGCCCCAGCGACTCTGCGCCCCAGCGACTCTGCGCCCCAGCGACTCTGCGCCCCAGCGACTCTGCGCCCCAGCGACTCTGCGCCCCAGCGACTCTGCGCCCCAGCGACTCTGCGCCCCAGCGACTCTGCGCCCCAGCGACTCTGCGCCCCAGCGACTCTGCGCCCCAGCGACTCTGCGCCCCAGCGACTCTGCGCCCCAGCGACTCTGCGCCCCAGCGACTCTGCGCCCCAGCGACTCTGCGCCCCAGCGACTCTGCGCCCCAGCGACTCTGCGCCCCAGCGACTCTGCGCCCCAGCGACTCTGCGCCCCAGCGACTCTGCGCCCCAGCGACTCTGCGCCCCAGCGACTCTGCGCCCCAGCGACTCTGCGCCCCAGCGACTCTGCGCCCCAGCGACTCTGCGCCCCAGCGACTCTGCGCCCCAGCGACTCTGCGCCCCAGCGACTCTGCGCCCCAGCGACTCTGCGCCCCAGCGACTCTGCGCCCCAGCGACTCTGCGCCCCAGCGACTCTGCGCCCCAGCGACTCTGCGCCCCAGCGACTCTGCGCCCCAGCGACTCTGCGCCCCAGCGACTCTGCGCCCCAGCGACTCTGCGCCCCAGCGACTCTGCGCCCCAGCGACTCTGCGCCCCAGCGACTCTGCGCCCCAGCGACTCTGCGCCCCAGCGACTCTGCGCCCCAGCGACTCTGCGCCCCAGCGACTCTGCGCCCCAGCGACTCTGCGCCCCAGCGACTCTGCGCCCCAGCGACTCTGCGCCCCAGCGACTCTGCGCCCCAGCGACTCTGCGCCCCAGCGACTCTGCGCCCCAGCGACTCTGCGCCCCAGCGACTCTGCGCCCCAGCGACTCTGCGCCCCAGCGACTCTGCGCCCCAGCGACTCTGCGCCCCAGCGACTCTGCGCCCCAGCGACTCTGCGCCCCAGCGACTCTGCGCCCCAGCGACTCTGCGCCCCAGCGACTCTGCGCCCCAGCGACTCTGCGCCCCAGCGACTCTGCGCCCCAGCGACTCTGCGCCCCAGCGACTCTGCGCCCCAGCGACTCTGCGCCCCAGCGACTCTGCGCCCCAGCGACTCTGCGCCCCAGCGACTCTGCGCCCCAGCGACTCTGCGCCCCAGCGACTCTGCGCCCCAGCGACTCTGCGCCCCAGCGACTCTGCGCCCCAGCGACTCTGCGCCCCAGCGACTCTGCGCCCCAGCGACTCTGCGCCCCAGCGACTCTGCGCCCCAGCGACTCTGCGCCCCAGCGACTCTGCGCCCCAGCGACTCTGCGCCCCAGCGACTCTGCGCCCCAGCGACTCTGCGCCCCAGCGACTCTGCGCCCCAGCGACTCTGCGCCCCAGCGACTCTGCGCCCCAGCGACTCTGCGCCCCAGCGACTCTGCGCCCCAGCGACTCTGCGCCCCAGCGACTCTGCGCCCCAGCGACTCTGCGCCCCAGCGACTCTGCGCCCCAGCGACTCTGCGCCCCAGCGACTCTGCGCCCCAGCGACTCTGCGCCCCAGCGACTCTGCGCGCCCAGCGACTCTGCGCCCCAGCGACTCTGCGCCCCAGCGACTCTGCGCCCCAGCGACTCTGCGCCCCAGCGACTCTGCGCCCCAGCGACTCTGCGCCCCAGCGACTCTGCGCCCCAGCGACTCTGCGCCCCAGCGACTCTGCGCCCCAGCGACTCTGCGCCCCAGCGACTCTGCGCCCCAGCGACTCTGCGCCCCAGCGACTCTGCGCCCCAGCGACTCTGCGCCCCAGCGACTCTGCGCCCCAGCGACTCTGCGCCCCAGCGACTCTGCGCCCCAGCGACTCTGCGCCCCAGCGACTCTGCGCCCCAGCGACTCTGCGCCCCAGCGACTCTGCGCCCCAGCGACTCTGCGCCCCAGCGACTCTGCGCCCCAGCGACTCTGCGCCCCAGCGACTCTGCGCCCCAGCGACTCTGCGCCCCAGCGACTCTGCGCCCCAGCGACTCTGCGCCCCAGCGACTCTGCGCCCCAGCGACTCTGCGCCCCAGCGACTCTGCGCCCCAGCGACTCTGCGCCCCAGCGACTCTGCGCCCCAGCGACTCTGCGCCCCAGCGACTCTGCGCCCCAGCGACTCTGCGCCCCAGCGACTCTGCGCCCCAGCGACTCTGCGCCCCAGCGACTCTGCGCCCCAGCGACTCTGCGCCCCAGCGACTCTGCGCCCCAGCGACTCTGCGCCCCAGCGACTCTGCGCCCCAGCGACTCTGCGCCCCAGCGACTCTGCGCCCCAGCGACTCTGCGCCCCAGCGACTCTGCGCCCCAGCGACTCTGCGCCCCAGCGACTCTGCGCCCCAGCGACTCTGCGCCCCAGCGACTCTGCGCCCCAGCGACTCTGCGCCCCAGCGACTCTGCGCCCCAGCGACTCTGCGCCCCAGCGACTCTGCGCCCCAGCGACTCTGCGCCCCAGCGACTCTGCGCCCCAGCGACTCTGCGCCCCAGCGACTCTGCGCCCCAGCGACTCTGCGCCCCAGCGACTCTGCGCCCCAGCGACTCTGCGCCCCAGCGACTCTGCGCCCCAGCGACTCTGCGCCCCAGCGACTCTGCGCCCCAGCGACTCTGCGCCCCAGCGACTCTGCGCCCCAGCGACTCTGCGCCCCAGCGACTCTGCGCCCCAGCGACTCTGCGCCCCAGCGACTCTGCGCCCCAGCGACTCTGCGCCCCAGCGACTCTGCGCCCCAGCGACTCTGCGCCCCAGCGACTCTGCGCCCCAGCGACTCTGCGCCCCAGCGACTCTGCGCCCCAGCGACTCTGCGCCCCAGCGACTCTGCGCCCCAGCGACTCTGCGCCCCAGCGACTCTGCGCCCCAGCGACTCTGCGCCCCAGCGACTCTGCGCCCCAGCGACTCTGCGCCCCAGCGACTCTGCGCCCCAGCGACTCTGCGCCCCAGCGACTCTGCGCCCCAGCGACTCTGCGCCCCAGCGACTCTGCGCCCCAGCGACTCTGCGCCCCAGCGACTCTGCGCCCCAGCGACTCTGCGCCCCAGCGACTCTGCGCCCCAGCGACTCTGCGCCCCAGCGACTCTGCGCCCCAGCGACTCTGCGCCCCAGCGACTCTGCGCCCCAGCGACTCTGCGCCCCAGCGACTCTGCGCCCCAGCGACTCTGCGCCCCAGCGACTCTGCGCCCCAGCGACTCTGCGCCCCAGCGACTCTGCGCCCCAGCGACTCTGCGCCCCAGCGACTCTGCGCCCCAGCGACTCTGCGCCCCAGCGACTCTGCGCCCCAGCGACTCTGCGCCCCAGCGACTCTGCGCCCCAGCGACTCTGCGCCCCAGCGACTCTGCGCCCCAGCGACTCTGCGCCCCAGCGACTCTGCGCCCCAGCGACTCTGCGCCCCAGCGACTCTGCGCCCCAGCGACTCTGCGCCCCAGCGACTCTGCGCCCCAGCGACTCTGCGCCCCAGCGACTCTGCGCCCCAGCGACTCTGCGCCCCAGCGACTCTGCGCCCCAGCGACTCTGCGCCCCAGCGACTCTGCGCCCCAGCGACTCTGCGCCCCAGCGACTCTGCGCCCCAGCGACTCTGCGCCCCAGCGACTCTGCGCCCCAGCGACTCTGCGCCCCAGCGACTCTGCGCCCCAGCGACTCTGCGCCCCAGCGACTCTGCGCCCCAGCGACTCTGCGCCCCAGCGACTCTGCGCCCCAGCGACTCTGCGCCCCAGCGACTCTGCGCCCCAGCGACTCTGCGCCCCAGCGACTCTGCGCCCCAGCGACTCTGCGCCCCAGCGACTCTGCGCCCCAGCGACTCTGCGCCCCAGCGACTCTGCGCCCCAGCGACTCTGCGCCCCAGCGACTCTGCGCCCCAGCGACTCTGCGCCCCAGCGACTCTGCGCCCCAGCGACTCTGCGCCCCAGCGACTCTGCGCCCCAGCGACTCTGCGCCCCAGCGACTCTGCGCCCCAGCGACTCTGCGCCCCAGCGACTCTGCGCCCCAGCGACTCTGCGCCCCAGCGACTCTGCGCCCCAGCGACTCTGCGCCCCAGCGACTCTGCGCCCCAGCGACTCTGCGCCCCAGCGACTCTGCGCCCCAGCGACTCTGCGCCCCAGCGACTCTGCGCCCCAGCGACTCTGCGCCCCAGCGACTCTGCGCCCCAGCGACTCTGCGCCCCAGCGACTCTGCGCCCCAGCGACTCTGCGCCCCAGCGACTCTGCGCCCCAGCGACTCTGCGCCCCAGCGACTCTGCGCCCCAGCGACTCTGCGCCCCAGCGACTCTGCGCCCCAGCGACTCTGCGCCCCAGCGACTCTGCGCCCCAGCGACTCTGCGCCCCAGCGACTCTGCGCCCCAGCGACTCTGCGCCCCAGCGACTCTGCGCCCCAGCGACTCTGCGCCCCAGCGACTCTGCGCCCCAGCGACTCTGCGCCCCAGCGACTCTGCGCCCCAGCGACTCTGCGCCCCAGCGACTCTGCGCCCCAGCGACTCTGCGCCCCAGCGACTCTGCGCCCCAGCGACTCTGCGCCCCAGCGACTCTGCGCCCCAGCGACTCTGCGCCCCAGCGACTCTGCGCCCCAGCGACTCTGCGCCCCAGCGACTCTGCGCCCCAGCGACTCTGCGCCCCAGCGACTCTGCGCCCCAGCGACTCTGCGCCCCAGCGACTCTGCGCCCCAGCGACTCTGCGCCCCAGCGACTCTGCGCCCCAGCGACTCTGCGCCCCAGCGACTCTGCGCCCCAGCGACTCTGCGCCCCAGCGACTCTGCGCCCCAGCGACTCTGCGCCCCAGCGACTCTGCGCCCCAGCGACTCTGCGCCCCAGCGACTCTGCGCCCCAGCGACTCTGCGCCCCAGCGACTCTGCGCCCCAGCGACTCTGCGCCCCAGCGACTCTGCGCCCCAGCGACTCTGCGCCCCAGCGACTCTGCGCCCCAGCGACTCTGCGCCCCAGCGACTCTGCGCCCCAGCGACTCTGCGCCCCAGCGACTCTGCGCCCCAGCGACTCTGCGCCCCAGCGACTCTGCGCCCCAGCGACTCTGCGCCCCAGCGACTCTGCGCCCCAGCGACTCTGCGCCCCAGCGACTCTGCGCCCCAGCGACTCTGCGCCCCAGCGACTCTGCGCCCCAGCGACTCTGCGCCCCAGCGACTCTGCGCCCCAGCGACTCTGCGCCCCAGCGACTCTGCGCCCCAGCGACTCTGCGCCCCAGCGACTCTGCGCCCCAGCGACTCTGCGCCCCAGCGACTCTGCGCCCCAGCGACTCTGCGCCCCAGCGACTCTGCGCCCCAGCGACTCTGCGCCCCAGCGACTCTGCGCCCCAGCGACTCTGCGCCCCAGCGACTCTGCGCCCCAGCGACTCTGCGCCCCAGCGACTCTGCGCCCCAGCGACTCTGCGCCCCAGCGACTCTGCGCCCCAGCGACTCTGCGCCCCAGCGACTCTGCGCCCCAGCGACTCTGCGCCCCAGCGACTCTGCGCCCCAGCGACTCTGCGCCCCAGCGACTCTGCGCCCCAGCGACTCTGCGCCCCAGCGACTCTGCGCCCCAGCGACTCTGCGCCCCAGCGACTCTGCGCCCCAGCGACTCTGCGCCCCAGCGACTCTGCGCCCCAGCGACTCTGCGCCCCAGCGACTCTGCGCCCCAGCGACTCTGCGCCCCAGCGACTCTGCGCCCCAGCGACTCTGCGCCCCAGCGACTCTGCGCCCCAGCGACTCTGCGCCCCAGCGACTCTGCGCCCCAGCGACTCTGCGCCCCAGCGACTCTGCGCCCCAGCGACTCTGCGCCCCAGCGACTCTGCGCCCCAGCGACTCTGCGCCCCAGCGACTCTGCGCCCCAGCGACTCTGCGCCCCAGCGACTCTGCGCCCCAGCGACTCTGCGCCCCAGCGACTCTGCGCCCCAGCGACTCTGCGCCCCAGCGACTCTGCGCCCCAGCGACTCTGCGCCCCAGCGACTCTGCGCCCCAGCGACTCTGCGCCCCAGCGACTCTGCGCCCCAGCGACTCTGCGCCCCAGCGACTCTGCGCCCCAGCGACTCTGCGCCCCAGCGACTCTGCGCCCCAGCGACTCTGCGCCCCAGCGACTCTGCGCCCCAGCGACTCTGCGCCCCAGCGACTCTGCGCCCCAGCGACTCTGCGCCCCAGCGACTCTGCGCCCCAGCGACTCTGCGCCCCAGCGACTCTGCGCCCCAGCGACTCTGCGCCCCAGCGACTCTGCGCCCCAGCGACTCTGCGCCCCAGCGACTCTGCGCCCCAGCGACTCTGCGCCCCAGCGACTCTGCGCCCCAGCGACTCTGCGCCCCAGCGACTCTGCGCCCCAGCGACTCTGCGCCCCAGCGACTCTGCGCCCCAGCGACTCTGCGCCCCAGCGACTCTGCGCCCCAGCGACTCTGCGCCCCAGCGACTCTGCGCCCCAGCGACTCTGCGCCCCAGCGACTCTGCGCCCCAGCGACTCTGCGCCCCAGCGACTCTGCGCCCCAGCGACTCTGCGCCCCAGCGACTCTGCGCCCCAGCGACTCTGCGCCCCAGCGACTCTGCGCCCCAGCGACTCTGCGCCCCAGCGACTCTGCGCCCCAGCGACTCTGCGCCCCAGCGACTCTGCGCCCCAGCGACTCTGCGCCCCAGCGACTCTGCGCCCCAGCGACTCTGCGCCCCAGCGACTCTGCGCCCCAGCGACTCTGCGCCCCAGCGACTCTGCGCCCCAGCGACTCTGCGCCCCAGCGACTCTGCGCCCCAGCGACTCTGCGCCCCAGCGACTCTGCGCCCCAGCGACTCTGCGCCCCAGCGACTCTGCGCCCCAGCGACTCTGCGCCCCAGCGACTCTGCGCCCCAGCGACTCTGCGCCCCAGCGACTCTGCGCCCCAGCGACTCTGCGCCCCAGCGACTCTGCGCCCCAGCGACTCTGCGCCCCAGCGACTCTGCGCCCCAGCGACTCTGCGCCCCAGCGACTCTGCGCCCCAGCGACTCTGCGCCCCAGCGACTCTGCGCCCCAGCGACTCTGCGCCCCAGCGACTCTGCGCCCCAGCGACTCTGCGCCCCAGCGACTCTGCGCCCCAGCGACTCTGCGCCCCAGCGACTCTGCGCCC